>NW_027287153.1:0-110297 GCF_022747635.1 Hetaerina americana | reverse complement strand
TGTTTAGATTTGTGTCGAGTAAGAATTTCACCTAGAACCCAAAGGGGGGGGTATTGGCACTTTTCACGGAAAAATGTGAAAAATTAAAATTTCTAAAAATTAAAAAAATGCCTTCTATACACCTAAAACATTCACTCTATAATGGAAGAATGCGGTTTTTCGCAATATTTTTTTTGAAATTTGGGCTCTTTTACTAACATTAACATTTGCGCTGAGGCATCTTTTATGCTCATTTCTTGTCTTTAATGATTTATTCTGGGTTTTATTTTGATTATTTGATGAAAATTAACAACAATACACACCATGGAAACCTTTTTGTTTTGATTTGTGTTGAGTGAGAATTTCACCTAGACCCCAAAGGGGGGGGTATTGGCCTTTTTCGTGGAAAAATGTGAAAAATTAAAATTTCTAAAAATGAAATAAATGCCTTCTATACACCTCAAACATTCACTCTATAATGGAAGATTGTTGTTTTTCGCAATATTTTTTGAAATTTGGGCTCTTTTACTAACATTAACATTTGCGCTGAGGCATCTTTTAGGCTCATTTCTTGTCTTTAATGATTTTTTCTGGGTTTTATTTTGTTTATTTGATGAAAATGAACAACAATACACACCATGGAAACATTTTTGTTTGATTTGTGTTGAGTGAGAATTTCACCTAGAACCCAAAGGGGGGGGAATTGGCACTTTTCATGGAAAAATGTGAAAAATTAAAATTTCTAAAAATGAAATAAATGCCTTCTATACACCTCAAACATTCACTCTATAATGGAAGATTGTTGTTTTTCGCAATATTTTTTGAAATTTGGGCTCTTTTACTAACATTAACACTTGCGCTGAGGCATCTTTTATGCTCATTTCTTGTCTTTAATGATTTATTCTGGGTTTTATTTTGTTTATTTGATGAAAATGAACTACAATACACGCCATGGAAACATTTTTGTTTGATTTGTGTCGAGTGAGAATTTCACCTAGAACCCAAAGGGGGGGGGTAATGGCACTTTTCATGGAAAAATGTGAAAAATTAAAATTTCTAAAAATGAAATAAATGCCTTCTATACACCTCAAACATTCACTCTATAATGGAAGATTGTTGTTTTTCGCAATATTTTTTGAAATTTGGGCTCTTTTACTAACATTAACATTTGCGCTGAGGCATCTTTATGCTCATTTCTTGTCTTTAATGATTTATTCTGGGTTTTATTTTGTTTATTTGATGAAAATGAACAACAATACACACCATTGAAACATTTTTGTTTGATTTGGGTCGAGTGAGAATTTCACCTAGAACCCAAAGGGGGGGGGTATTGGCACTTTTCACGGAAAAATGTGAAAAATTAAAATTTCTAAAAAAGAAATTCTATACACCTCAAACATTCACTCTATAATGGAAGATTGTTGTTTTTCGCAATATTTTTTGAAATTTGGGCTCTTTTTCTAACATTAACTTTTGCGCTGAGGCATCTTTTAAGCTCATTTCTTGCCTTTAATGATTTATTCTGGGTTTTATTTTGTTTATTTGATGAAAATGAACAACAATACACACCATGGAAACATTTTTGTTTGATTTGTGTTGAGTGAGAATTTCACCTAGAACCCAAAGGGTTCTAGGTGAAAGGCCAATACCTTTGGGTTCTAGGTTTCACCTAGAACCCAAAGGTATTGGCCTTTTTCGTGGAAAAATGTGAAATATTAAAATTTCTAAAAATGAAATAAATGCCTTCTATACACCTCAAACATTCACTCTAAAATGGAAGATTGTTGTTTTTCGCAATATTTTTTGAAATTTGGGCTCTTTTACTAACATTAACACTTGCGCTGAGGCATCTTTTAGGCTCATTTCTTGTCTTTAATGATTTATTCTGGGTTTTATTTTGTTTATTTGATGAAAATGAACAACAATACACGCCATGGAAACATTTTTGTTTGATTTGTGTCGAGTGAGAATTTCACCTTAAACCCAAAGGGGGGGGTTTTGGCACTTTTCATGGAAAAATGTGAAAAATTAAAATTTCTAAAAATGAAATAAATGCCTTCTATACACCTTAACATTCACTCTATAATGGAAGATTGTTGTTTTTCGCAATATTTTTTGAAATTTGGGCTCTTTTACTAACATTAACACTTGCGCTGAGGCATCTTTTATGCTCATTTCTTGCCTTTAATGATTTATTCTGGGTTTTATTTTGTTTATTTGATGAAAATGAACAACAATACACACCATGGAAACATTTTTGTTTGATTTGTGTCGAGTGAGAATTTCACCTAGAACCCAAAGGGGGGAGTATTGGCACTTTTCACGGAAAAATGTGAAAAATTAAAATTTCTAAAAATTAAAAAAATGCCTTCTATACACTTAAAACATTCACTCTATAATGGAAGATTGTGGTTTTTCGCAATATTTTTTTTGAAATTTGGGCTCTTTTACTAACATTAACACTTGCGCTGAGGCATCTTTTATGCTCATTTCTTGTCTTTAATGATTTATTCTGGGTTTTATTTTGTTTATTTGATGAAAATGAACAACAATACACACCATGGAAACATTTTTGTTTTATTTGTGTCGAGTGAGAATTTCACCTAGAACCCAAAGGGGGGGGTATTGGCACTTTTCGTGGAAAAATGTGAAAAATTAAAATTTCTAAAAATAAAATAAATGCCTTCTATACACCTCAAACATTCACTCTATAATGGAAGATTGTTGTTTTTCGCAATATTTTTTGAAATTTGGGCTCTTTTACTAACATTAACATTTGCGCTGAGGCATCTTTTAGGCTCATTTTTTGTCTTTAATGATTTATTCTGGGTTTTATTTTGTTTATTTGATGAAAATGAAAACAATACACACCATGGAAACATTTTTGTTTGATTAGTGTTGAGTGAGAATTTCACCTAGAACCCAAAGGGGGGGGGTATTGGCCTTTTTCGTGGAAAAATGTGAAAAATTAAAATTTCTAAAAATGAAATAAATGCCTTCTATACACCTCAAACATTCACTCTATAATGGAAGATTGTTGTTTTTCGCAATATTTTTTGAAATTTGGGCTCTTTTTCTAACATTAACTTTTGCGCTGAGGCATCTTTTAGGCTCATTTCTTGTCTTTAATGATGTATTCTAGGTTTTATTTTGTTTATTTGATGAAAATGAACAACAATACACACCATGGAAACATTTTTGTTTGATTTGTGTCGAGTGAGAATTTCACCTAGAACCCAAAGGGGGGGGTATTGGCACTTTTCGTTGAAAAATGTGAAAAATTAAAATTTCTAAAAATGAAATAAATGCCTTCTATACACCTCAAACATTCACTCTATAATGGAAGATTGTTGTTTTTCGCAATATTTTATAAAATTTTGGCTCTTTTACTAACATTAACACTTGCGCTGAGGCATCTTTTAGGCTCATTTCTTGTCTTTAATGATTTATTCTGGGTTTTATTTTGTTTATTTGATGAAAATGAACAACAATACACACCATGGACACATTTTTGTTTAATTTGTGTCGAGTGAGAATTTCACCTAGAACCCAAAGGGGGGGGTATTGGCACTTTTCACGGAAAAATGAGACAAATTAAAATTACTAAAAATTAAAAAAATGCCTTCTATACGCCTTAAACATTCACTCTATAATGGAAGATTGTTGTTTTTCGCAATATTTTTTGAAATTTGGGCTCTTTTACTAACATTAACATTTGCGCTGAGGCATCTTTTAGGCTCATTTCTTGTCTTTAATGATTTATTCTGGGTTTTATTTTGTTTATTTGATGAAAATGAACAACAATACACACCATGGAAACATTTTTGTTTGATTTGTGTTGAGTGAGAATTTCACCTAGAACCCAAAGGGGGGGGTATTGGCCTTTTTCGTGGAAAAATGTGAAAAATTAAAATTTCTAAAAATGAAATAAATGCCTTCTATACACCTCAAACATTCACTCTATAATGGGAGATTGTATTTTTTCGCAATATTTTTTGAAATTTGGGCTCTTTTACTAACATTTACATTTGCGCTGAGGCATCTTTTATGCTCATTTCTTGTCTTTAATGATTTATTCTGGGCTTTATTTTGTTTATTTGATGAAAATGATCAACAATACACACCATGGAAACATTTTTGTTTGATTTGTGTCGAGGTTGAATTTCACCTAGAACCCAAAGGGGGGTAATTGGCACTTTTCACGGAAAAATGTGAAAAATTAAAATTTCTAAAAATTAAAAAAATGCCTTCTATACACCTAAAACATTCACTCTATAATGGAAGAATGCGGTTTTTCGCAATATTTTTTTGAAATTTGGGCTCTTTTACTAACATTAACATTTGCGCTGAGGCATCTTTTATGCTCATTTCTTGTCTTTAATGATTTATTCTGGGTTTTATTTTGTTTATTTGATGAAAATGAACAACAATACACACCATGGAAACATTTTTGTTTGATTTGTGTTGAGTGAGAATTTCACCTAGAACCCAAAGGGGGGGGTATTGGCACTTTTCGTGGAAAAATGTGAAAAATTAAAATTTCTAAAAATGAAATAAATGCCTTCTATACACCTCAAACATTCACTCTATAATGGAAGATTGTTGTTTTTCGCAATATTTTTTGAAATTTGGGCTCTTTTACTAACATTAACATTTGCGCTGAGGCATCTTTTAGGCTCATTTCTTGTCTTTAATGATTTATTCTGGGTTGTATTTTGTTTATTTGATGAAAATGAACAACAATACACACCATGGAAACATTTTTGTTTGTTTTGTGTTGAGTGAGAATTTCACCTAGAACCCAAAGGGGGGGGTATTGGCCTTTTTCGTGGAAAAATGTGAAAAATTAAAATTTCTAAAAATGAAATAAATGCCTTCTATACACCTCAAACATTCACTCTATAATGGAAGATTGTTGTTTTTCGCAATATTTTTTGAAATTTGGGCTCTTTTACTAACATTAACATTTGCGCTGAGGCATCTTTTAGGCTCATTTCTTGTCTTTAATGATTTTTTCTGGGTTTTATTTTGTTTATTTGATGAAAATGAACAACAATACACACCATGGAAACATTTTTGTTTGATTTGTGTGGAGTGAGAATTTCACCTAGAACCCAAAGGGGGGGGTATTGGCACTTTTCATGGAAAAATGTGAAAAATTAAAATTTCTAAAAATGAAATAAATGCCTTCTATACACCTCAAACATTCACTCTATAATGGAAGATTGTTGTTTTTCGCAATATTTTTTGAAATTTGGGCTCTTTTACTAACATTAACACTTGCGCTGAGGCATCTTTTATGCTCATTTCTTGTCTTTAATGATTTATTCTGGGTTTTATTTTGTTTATTTGATGAAAATGAACAACAATACACGCCATGGAAACATTTTTGTTTGATTTTTGTCGAGTGAGAATTTCACCTAGAACCCAAAGGGGGGGGTATTGGCACTTTTCATGGAAAAATGTGAAAAATTAAAATTTCTAAAAATGAAATAAATGCCTTCTATTCACCTCAAACATTCACTCTATAATGGAAGATTGTTGTTTTTCGCAATATTTTTTGAAATTTGGGCTCTTTTACTAACATTAACATTTGCGCTGAGGCATCTTTATGCTCATTTCTTGTCTTTAATGATTTATTCTGGGTTTTATTTTGTTTATTTGATGAAAATGAACAACAATACACACCATGGAAACATTTTTGTTTGATTCGTGTCGAGTGAGAATTTCACCTAGAACCCAAAGGGGGGGGGTATTGGCACTTTTCACGGAAAAATGTGAAAAATTAAAATTTCTAAAAATGAAATAAATGCCTTCTATACACCTCAAACATTCACTCTATAATGGAAGATTGTTGTTTTTCGCAATATTTTTTGAAATTTGGGCTCTTTTACTAACATTAACATTTGCGCTGAGGCATCTTTTAGGCTCATTTCTTGTCTTTAATGATTTATTCTGGGTTGTATTTTGTTTATTTGATGAAAATGAACAACAATACACACCATGGAAACATTTTTGTTTGATTTGTGTTGAGTGAGAATTTCACCTAGAACCCAAAGGGTTCTAGGTGAAAGGCCAATACCTTTGGGTTCTAGGTTTCACCTAGAACCCAAAGGTATTGGCCTTTTTCGTGGAAAAATGTGAAAAATTAAAATTTCTAAAAATGAAATAAATGCCTTCTATACACCTCAAACATTCACTCTAAAATGGAAGATTGTTGTTTTTCGCAATATTTTTTGAAATTTGGGCTCTTTTACTAACATTAACACTTGCGCTGAGGCATCTTTTAGGCTCATTTCTTGTCTTTAATGATTTATTCTGGGTTTTATTTTGTTTATTTGATGAAAATGAACAACAATACACGCCATGGAAACATTTTTGTTTGATTTGTGTCGAGTGAGAATTTCACCTTAAACCCAAAGGGGGGGTTTTGGCACTTTTCATGGAAAAATGTGAAAAATTAAAATTTCTAAAAATGAAATAAATGCCTTCTATACATCTTAACATTCACTCTATAATGGAAGATTGTTGTTTTTCGCAATATTTTTTGAAATTTGGGCTCTTTTACTAACATTAACACTTGCGCTGAGGCATCTTTTATGCTCATTTCTTGCCTTTAATGATTTATTCTGGGTTTTATTTTGTTTATTTGATGAAAATGAACAACAATACACACCATGGAAACATTTTTGTTTGATTTGTGTCGAGTGAGAATTTCACCTAGAACCCAAAGGGGGGAGTATTGGCACTTTTCACGGAAAAATGTGAAAAATTAAAATTTCTAAAAATTAAAAAAATGCCTTCTATACACCTAAAACATTCACTCTATAATGGAAGATTGTGGTTTTTCGCAATATTTTTTTGAAATTTGGGCTCTTTTACTAACATTAACACTTGCGCTGAGGCATCTTTTATGCTCATTTCTTGTCTTTAATGATTTATTCTGGGTTTTATTTTGTTTATTTGATGAAAATGAACAACAATACACACCATGGAAACATTTTTGTTTTATTTGTGTCGAGTGAGAATTTCACCTAGAACCCAAAGGGGGGGGTATTGGCACTTTTCGTGGAAAAATGTGAAAAATTAAAATTTCTAAAAATGAAATAAATGCCTTCTATACACCTCAAACATTCACTCTATAATGGAAGATTGTTGTTTTTCGCAATATTTTTTGAAATTTGGGCTCTTTTACTAACATTAACATTTGCGCTGAGGCATCTTTTAGGCTCATTTTTTGTCTTTAATGATTTATTCTGGGTTTTATTTTGTTTATTTGATGAAAATGAAAACAATACACACCATGGAAACATTTTTGTTTGATTTGTGTTGAGTGAGAATTTCACCTAGAACCCAAAGGGGGGGGTATTGGCCTTTTTCGTGGAAAAATGTGAAAAATTAAAATTTCTAAAAATGAAATAAATGCCTTCTATACACCTCAAACATTCACTCTATAATGGAAGATTGTTGTTTTTCGCAATATTTTTTTAAATTTGGGCTCTTTTACTAACATTAACACTTGCGCTGAGGCATCTTTTATGCTCATTTCTTGTCTTTAATGATTTATTCTGGGTTTTATTTTGTTTATTTGATGAAAATGAACAACAATACACGCCATGGAAACATTTTTGTTTGATTTGTGTCGAGTCAGAATTTCACCTAGAACCCAAAGGGGGGGGCATTGGCACTTTTCATGGAAAAATGTGAAAAATTAAAATTTCTAAAAATGAAATAAATGCCTTCTATACACCTCAAACATTCACTCTATAATGGAAGATTGTTGTTTTTCGCAATATTTTTTGAAATTTGGGCTCTTTTTCTAACATTAACTTTTGCGCTGAGGCATCTTTTAGGCTCATTTCTTGTCTTTAATGATGTATTCTCGGTTTTATTTTGTTTATTTGATGAAAATGAACAACAATACACACCATGGAAACATTTTTGTTTGATTTGTGTCGAGTGAGAATTTCACCTAGAACCCAAAGGGGGGGGTATTGGCACTTTTCGTGGAAAAATGTGAAAAATTAAAATTTCTAAAAATGAAATAAATGCCTTCTATACACCTCAAACATTCACTCTATAATGGAAGATTGTTGTTTTTCGCAATATTTTATGAAATTTTGGCTCTTTTACTAACATTAACACTTGCGCTGAGGCATTTTTAGGCTCATTTCTTGTCTTTAATGATTTATTCTGGGTTTTATTTTGTTTATTTGATGAAAATGAACAACAATACACACCATGGACACATTTTTGTTTAATTTGTGTCGAGTGAGAATTTCACCTAGAACCCAAAGGGGGGGGTATTGGCACTTTTCATGGAAAAATGTGAAAAATTAAAATTTCTAAAAATGAAATAAATGCCTTCTATTCACCTCAAACATTCACTCTATAATGGAAGATTGTTGTTTTTCGCAATATTTTTTGAAATTTGGGCTCTTTTACTAACATTAACATTTGCGCTGAGGCATCTTTATGCTCATTTCTTGTCTTTAATGATTTATTCTGGGTTTTATTTTGTTTATTTGATGAAAATGAACAACAATACATACCATGGAAACATTTTTGTTTGATTTGGGTCGAGTGAGAATTTCACCTAGAACCCAAAGGGGGGGGTATTGGCACTTTTCACGGAAAAATGTGAAAAATTAAAATTTCTAAAAAAGAAATTCTATACACCTCAAACATTCACTCTATAATGGAAGATTGTTGTTTTTCGCAATATATTTTTTGAAATTTGGGCTCTTTTACTAACATTAACATTTGCGCTGAGGCATCTTTTAGGCTCATTTCTTGTCTTTAATGATTTATTCTGGGTTTTATTTTGTTTATTTGATGAAAATGAACAACAATACACACCATGGAAACATTTTTGTTTGATTTGTGTCGAGTGAGAATTTCACCAAGAACCCAAAGGGGGGGGTATTGGCCTTTTTCGTGGAAAAATGTGAAAAATTAAAATTTCTAAAAATGAAATAAATGCCTTCTATACACCTCAAACATTCACTCTTTGTAGGAAGATTGTTGTTTTTCGCAATATTTTTTGAAATTTGGGCCCTTTTACTAACATTAACTTTTGCGCTGAGGCATCTTTTAGGCTCATTTCTTGCCTTTAATGATTTATTCTGGGTTTTATTTTGTTTATTTGATGAAAATGAACAACAATACACACCATGGAAACATTTTTGTTTGATTTGTGTCGAGTGAGAATTTCACCTAGAACCCAAAGGGGGGGGTATTGGCACTTTTCACGGAAAAATGTGAAAAATTAAAATTTCTAAAAATTAAAAAAATGCCTTCTATACACCTAAAACATTCACTCTATAATGGAAGATTGTGGTTTTTCGCAATATTTTTCTGAAATTTGGGCTCTTTTACTAACATTAACACTTGCGCTGAGGCATCTTTTATGCTCATTTCTTGTCTTTAATGATTTATTCTGGGTTTTATTTTGTTTATTTGATGAAAATTAACAACGATACACACCATGGAAACATTTTTGTTTGATTTGTGTCGAGTGAGAATTTCACCTAGACCCCAAAGGGGGGGGTATTGGCCTTTTTCGTGGAAAAATGTGTAAAATTAAAATTTCTAAAAATGAAATAAATGCCTTCTATACACCTCAAACATTCACTCTATAATGGAAGATTGTTGTTTTTCTCAATATTTTTTGAAATTTGGGCTCTTTTACTAACATTAACACTTGCGCTGAGGCATCTTTTATGCTCATTTCTTGTCTTTAATGATTTATTATGGGTTTTATTTTGTTTATTTGATGAAAATGAACAACAATACACGCCATGGAAACATTTTTGTTTGATTTGTGTCGAGTGAGAATTTCACCTAGAACCCAAAGGGGGGGTATTGGCACTTTTCATGGAAAAATGTGAAAAATTAAAATTTCTTAAAATGAAATAAATGCCTTCTATACACCTCAAACATTCACTCTATAATGGAAGATTGTTGTTTTTCGCAATATTTTTGAAATTTGGGCTCTTTTACTAACATTAACATTTGCGCTGAGGCATCTTTATGCTCATTTCTTGTCTTTAATGATTTATTCTGGGTTTTATTTTGTTTATTTGATGAAAATGAACAACAATACACACCATGGAAACATTTTTGTTTGATTTGGGTCGAGTGAGAATTTCACCTAGAACCCAAAGGGGGGGTATTGGCACTTTTCACGGAAAAATGTGAAAAATTAAAATTTCTAAAAAAGAAATTCTATACACCTCAAACATTCACTCTATAATGGAAGATTGTTGTTTTTCGCAATATTTTTTGAAATTTGGGCTCTTTTACTAACATTAACATTTGCGTTGAGGCATCTTTTAGGCTCATTTCTTGTCTTTAATGATTTATTCTGGGTTTTATTTTGTTTATTTGATGAAAATGAACAACAATACACACCATGGAAACATTTTTGTTTGATTTGTGGTGAGTGAAAATTTCACCTAGAACCCAAAGGGGGGGGTATTGGCCTTTTTCGTGGAAAAATATAAAAAATTAAAATTTCTAAAAATGAAATAAATGCCTTCTATACACCTCAAACATTCACTCTATAATGGAAGATTGTTGTTTTTCGCAATATTTTTTGAAATTTGGGCTCTTTTACTAACATTAACATTTGCGCTGAGGCATCTTTTAGGCTCATTTCTTGTCTTTAATGATTTATTCTGGGTTTTATTTTGTTTATTTGATGAAAATGAACAACAATACACACCATGGAAACATTTTTGTTTGATTTGTGGCGAGTGAAAATTTCACCTAGAACCCAAAGGGGGTATTGGCCTTTTTCGTGGAAAAATATAAAAAATTAAAATTTCTAAAAATGAAATAAATGCCTTCTATACACCTCAAACATTCACTCTATGATGGAAGATTGTTGTTTTTCGCAATATTTTTTGAAATTTGGGCCCTTTTACTAACATTAACTTTTGCGCTGAGGCATCTTTTAGGCTCATTTCTTGTCTTTAATGATTTATTCTGGGTTTTATTTTGTTTATTTGATGAAAATGAACAACAATACACACCATGGAAACATTTTTGTTTTATTTGTGTCGAGTGAGAATTTCACCTAGAACCCAAAGGGGGGGGTATTGGCACTTTTCGTGGAAAAATGTGAAAAATTAAAATTTCTAAAAATGAAATAAATGCCTTCTATAAACCTCAAACATTCACTCTATGATGGAAGATTGTTGTTTTTTCGCAATATTTTTTGAAATTTGGGCCCTTTTACTAACATTAACTTTTGCGCTGAGGCATCTTTTAGGCTCATTTCTTGTCTTTAATGATGTATTCTGGGTTTTATTTTGTTTATTTGATGAAAATGAACAACAATACACACCATGGAAACATTTTTGTTTGATTTGTGTCGAGTGAGAATTTCACCTAGAACCCAAAGGGGGGGGGTATTGGCATTTTCATGGAAAAATGTGAAAAATTAACATTTCTAAAAATGAAATAAATGCCTTCTATACACCTCAAACATTCACTCTATAATGGAAGATTGTTGTTTTTCGCAATATTTTTTGAAATTTGGGCTCTTTTACTAACATTAACTTTTGCGCTGAGGCATCTTTTAGGCTCATTTCTTGCCTTTAATGATTTATTCTGGGTTTCATTTTGTTTATTTGATGAAAATGAACAACAATACACACCATGGAAACATTTTTGTTTGATTTGTGTCGAGTGAGAATTTCACCTAGAACCCAAAGGGGGGGTATTGGCACTTTTCACGGAAAAATGTTAAAAATTAAAATTTCTAAAAATTAAAAAAATGCCTTCTATACACCTAAAACATTCACTCTATAATGGAAGATTGTGGTTTTTCGCAATATTTTTTTGAAATTTGGGCTCTTTTACTAACATTAACACTTGCGCTGAAGCATCTTTTATGCTCATTTCTTGTCTTTAATGATTTATTCTGGGTTTTATTTTGTTTATTTGATGAAAATGAACAACAATACACACCATGGAAACATTTTTGTTTTATTTGTGTCGAGTGAGAATTTCACCTAGAACCCAAAGGGGGGGGTATTGGCACTTTTCGTGGAAAAATGTGAAAAATTAAAATTTCTAAAAATGAAATAAATGCCTTCTATACACCTCAAACATTCACTCTATAATGGAAGATTGTTGTTTTTCGCAATATTTTTTGAAATTTGGGCTCTTTTACTAACATTAACATTTGCGCTGAGGCATCTTTTATGCTCATTTCTTGTCTTTAATGATTTATTCTGGGTTTTATTTTGTTTATTTGATGAAAATGAACAACAATACACACCATGGAAACATTTTTGTTTGATATGGGTCGAGTGAGAATTTCACCTAGAACCCAAAGTGGGGGGTATTGGCACTTTTCATGGAAAAATGTGAAAAATTAAAATTTCTAAAAATTAAAAAAATGCCTTCTATACACCTAAAACATTCACTCTATAATGGAAGATTGTGGTTTTTCGCAATATTTTTTTGAAATTTGGGCTCTTTTACTAACATTAACATTTGCGCTGAGGTATCTTTTATGCTCATTTCTTGTCTTTAATGATTTATTCTGGGTTTTATTTTGTTTATTTGATGAAAATGAACAACAATACACACCATGGAAACATTTTTGTTTGATTTGTGTTGAGTGAGAATTTCACCTAGAACCCAAAGGGGGGGGTATTGGCCTTTTTCGTGGAAAAATGTGAAAAATTAAAATTTCTAAAAATGAAATAAATGCCTTCTATACACCTCAAACATTCACTCTATAATGGAAGATTGTTGTTTTTCGCAATATTTTTTGAAATTTGGGCTCTTTTACTAACATTAACACTTGCGCTGAGGCATCTTTTATGCTCATTTCTCTTCTTTAATGATTTATTCTGGGTTTTATTTTGTTTATTTGATGAAAATGAACAACAATACACGCCATGGAAACATTTTTTTTGATTTGTGTCGAGTGAGAATTTCACCTAGAACCCAAAGGGGGGGGTATTGGCACTTTTCATGGAAAAATGTGAAAAATTAAAATTTCTAAAAATGAAATAAATGCCTTCTATACACCTCAAACATTCACTCTATAATGGAAGATTGTTGTTTTTCGCAATATTTTTTGAAATTTGGGCACTTTTACTAACATTAACTTTTGCGCTGAGGCATCTTTTAGGCTCATTTCTTGTCTTTAATGATTTATTCTGGGTTTTATTTTGTTTATTTGATGAAAATGAACAACAATACACACCATGGAAACATTTTTGTTTGATTTGTGTTAAGTGAGAATTTCATCTAGAACCCAAAGGGGGGGGTATTGGCACTTTTCGTGGAAAAATGTTAAAAATTAAAATTTCTAAAAATGAAATAAATGCCTTCTATACACCTCAAACATTCACTCTATAATGGAAGATTGTTGTTTTTCGCAATATTTTTTGAAATTTGGGCTCTTTTACTAACATTAACATTTGCGCTGAGGCATCTTTTAGGCTCATTTCTTGTCTTTAATGATTTATTCAGGGTTTTATTTTGTTTACTTGATGAAAATGAACAACAATACACACCATGGAAACATTTTTGTTTTATTTGTGTTGAGTGAGAATTTCACCTAGAACCCAAAGGGGGGGGGTATTGGCCTTTTTCGTGGAAAAATGTGAAAAATTAAAATTTCTAAAAATGAAATAAATGCCTTCTATGCACCTCAAACATTCACTCTATAATGAAAGATTGTTGTTTTTCGCAATATTTTTGAAATTTGGGCTCTTTTACTAACATTAACATTTGCGCTGAGGCATCTTTTATGCTCATTTCTTGTCTTTAATGATTTATTCTGGGTTTTATTTTGTTTATTTGATGAAAATGAACAACAATACACACCATGGAAACATTTTTGTTTGATTTGTGTCGAGTGAGAATTTCACCTAGAATCCAAAGGGGGGGGTATTGGCCTTTTTCGTGGAAAAATGTGAAAAATTAAAATTTCTAAAAATGAAATAAATGCCTTCTATACACCTCAAACATTCACTCTATAATGGAAGATTGTTGTTTTTCGCAATATTTTTTGAAATTTGGGCTCTTTTACTAACATTAACATTTGCGCTGAGGCATCTTTTATGCTCATTTCTTGTCTTTAATGATTTATTCTGGGTTTTATTTTGTTTATTTGATGAAAATGAACAACAATACACACCATGGAAACATTTTTGTTTGATTTGTGTCGAGTGAGAATTTCACCTAGAACCCAAAGGGGGGGGTATTGGCACTTTTCGTGGAAAAATGTGAAAAATTAAAATTTCTAAAAATGAAATAAATGCCTTCTATACACCTCAAACATTCACTCTAGTGGAAGATTGTTGTTTTTCTCAATATTTTTTTGAAATTTGGGCTCTTTTACTAACATTAACATTTGCGCTGAGGCATCTTTTATGCTCATTTCTTGTCTTTAATGATTTATTCTGGGTTTTATTTTGTTTATTTGATGAAAATTAACAACGATACACACCATGGAAACATTTTTGTTTGATTTGTGTTGAGTGAGAATTTCACCTAGACCCCAAAGGGGGGGGTATTGGCCTTTTTCGTGGAAAAATGTGTAAAATTAAAATTTCTAAAAATGAAATAAATGCCTTCTATACACCTCAAACATTCACTCTATAATGGAAGATTGTTGTTTTTCGCAATATTTTTTGAAATTTGGGCTCTTTTACTAACATTAACACTTGCGCTGAGGCATCTTTTATGCTCATTTCTTGTCTTTAATGATTTATTCTGGGTTTTATTTTATTTATTTGATGAAAATGAACAACAATACACGCCATGGAAACATTTTTGTTTGATTTGTGTCGAGTGAGAATTTCACCTAGAACCCAAAGGGGGGGGTATTGGCACTTTTCATGGAAAAATGTGAAAAATTAAAATTTCTTAAAATGAAATAAATGCCTTCTATACACCTCAAACATTCACTCTATAATGGAAGATTGTTGTTTTTCGCAATATTTTTTGAAATTTGGGCTCTTTTACTAACATTAACATTTGCGCTGAGGCATCTTTATGCTCATTTCTTGTCTTTAATGATTTATTCTGGGTTTTATTTAGTTTATTTGATGAAAAGGAACAAGAATACACAGCATGGAAACATTTTTGTTAGATTTGTGTCGAGTGAGAATTTCACCTAGAAGCCAAAGGGGGGGGTATTGGCACTTTTCATGGAAAAATGTGAAAAATTAAAATTTCTAAAAATGAAATAAATGCCTTCTATACACCTCAAACATTCACTCTATAATGGAAGATTGTTGTTTTTCGCAATATTTTTTGAAATTTGGGCTCTTTTACTAACATTAACATTTGCGCTGAGGCATCTTTTAGGCTCATTTCTTGTCTTTAATGATTTATTCTGGGTTTTATTTTGTTTATTTGATGAAAATGAACAACAATACACACCATGGAAACATTTTTGTTTTATTTGTGTTGAGTGAGAATTTCACCTAGAACCCAAAGGGGGGGGTATTGGCCTTTTTCGTGGAAAAATGTGAAAAATTAAAATTTCTAAAAATGAAATAAATGCCTTCTATACACCTCAAACATTCACTCTATAATGGAAGATTGTTGTTTTTCGCAATATTTTTTGAAATTTGGGCTCTTTTACTAACATTAACATTTGCGCTGAGGCATCTTTTATGCTCATTTCTTGTCTTTAATGATTTATTCTGGGTTTTATTTTGTTTATTTGATGAAAATGAACAACAATACACACCATGGAAACATTTTTGTTTGATTTGTGTCGAGTGAGAATTTCACCTAGAACCCAAAGGGGGGGGTATTGGCCTTTTTCGTGGAAAAATGTGAAAAATTAAAATTTCTAAAAATGAAATAAATGCCTTCTATACACCTCAAACATTCACTCTATAATGGAAGATTGTTGTTTTTCGCAATATTTTTTGAAATTTGGGCTCTTTTACTAACATTAACATTTGCGCTGAGGCATCTTTTATGCTCATTTCTTGTCTTTAATGATTTATTCTGGGTTTTATTTTGTTTATTTGATGAAAATGAACAACAATACACACCATGGAAACATTTTTGTTTGATTTGTGTCGAGTGAGAATTTCACCTAGAACCCAAAGGGGGGGGTATTGGCACTTTTCACGGAAAAATGTGAAAAATTAAAATTTCTAAAAATTAAAAAAATGCCTTCTATACACCTAAAACATTCACTCTATAATGGAAGATTGTGGTGTTTCGCAATATTTTTTTGAAATTTGGGCTCTTTTACTAACATTAACACTTGCGCTGAGGCATCTTTTATGCACATTTCTTGTCTTTAATGATTTATTCTGGGTTTTATTTTGTTTATTTGATGAAAATGAACAACAATACACACCATGGAAACATTTTTGTTTTATTTGTGTCGAGTGAGAATTTCACCTAGAACCCAAAGGGGGGGGGTATTGGCACTTTTCGTGGAAAAATGTGAAAAATTAAAATTTCTAAAAATGAAATAAATGCCTTCTATACACCTCAAACATTCACTCTATAATGGAAGATTGTTGTTTTTCGCAATATTTTTTGAAATTTGGCCTCTTTTACTAACATTAACACTTGCGCTGAGGCATCTTTTATGCTCATTTCTTGTCTTTAATGATTTATTCTGGGTTTTATTTTGTTTATTTGATGAAAATGAACAACAATACACGCCATGGAAACATTTTTGTTTGATTTGTGTCGAGTGAGAATTTCACCTAGACCCCAAAGGGGGGGGTATTGGCACTTTTCGTGGAAAAATGTGAAAAATTAAAATTTCTAAAAATGAAATAAATGCCTTCTATACACCTCAAACATTCACTCTATAATGGAAGATTGTTGTTTTTCGCAATATTTTTTGAAATTTTGGCTCTTTTACTAACATTAACATTTGCGCTGAGGCATCTTTTAGGCTCATTTCTTGTCTTTAATGATGTATTCTGGGTTTTATTTTGTTTATTTGATGAAAATGAACAAAAATACACACCATGGAAACATTTTTGTTTGATTTGTGTCGAGTGAGAATTTCACCTAGAACCCAAAGGGGGGGGTATTGGCACTTTTCATGGAAAAATGTGAAAAATTAAAATTTCTAAAAATGAAATAAATGCCTCCTATACACCTCAAACATTCACTCTATAATGGAAGATTGTTGTTTTTCGCAATATTTTTTGAAATTTGGGCTCTTTTACTAACATTAACTTTTGCGCTGAGGCATCTTTTAGGCTCATTTCTTGCCTTTAATGATTTATTCTGGGTTTTATTTTGTTTATTTGATGAAAATGAGCAACAATACACACCATGGAAACATTTTTGTTTGATTTGTGTCGAGTGAGAATTTCACCTAGAACCCAAAGGGGGGGGTATTGGCACTTTTCACGGAAAAATGTGAAAAATTAAAATTTCTAAAAATTAAAAAAATGCCTTCTATACACCTAAAACATTCACTCTATAATGGAAGATTGTGGTTTTTCGCAATATTTTTTTGAAATTTGGGCTCTTTTACTAACATTAACACTTGCGCTGAGGCATCTTTTATGCTCATTTCTTGTCTTTAATGATTTATTCTGGGTTTTATTTTGTTTATTTGATGAAAATGAACAACAATACACACCATGGAAACATTTTTTTTTTATTTGTGTCGATTGAGAATTTCACCTAGAACCCAAAGGGGGGGGTATTGGCACTTTTCGTGGAAAAATGTGAAAAATTAAAATTTCTAAAAATGAAATAAATGCCTTCTATACACCTCAAACATTCACTCTATAATGGAAGATTCTTGTTTTTCGCAATATTTTTTGAAATTTGGGCTCTTTTAATAACATTAACATTTGCGCTGAGGCATCTTTTAGGCTCATTTCTTGTCTTTAATGATGTATTCTGGGTTTTATTTTGTTTATTTGATGAAAATGAACAACAATACACACCATGGAAACATTTTTGTTTGATTTGTGTCGAGTGAGAATTTCACCTAGAACCCAAAAAGGGGGGTATTGGCACTTTTCACTGAAAAATGTGAAAAATTAAAATTTCTAAAAATTAAAAAAATGCCTTCTATACACCTAAAACATTCACTCTATAATGGAAGATTGTGGTTTTTCGCAATATTTTTTTGAAATTTGGGCTCTTTTACTAATATTAACATTTGCGCTGAGGTATCTTTTATGCTCATTTCTTGTCTTTAATGATTTATTCTGGGTTTTATTTTGTTTATTTGATGAAAATGAACAACAATACACACCATGGAAATATTTTTGTTTGATTTGTGTTGAGTGAGAATTTCACCTAGAACCCAAAGGGGGGGGTATTGGCCTTTTTCGTGGAAAAATGTGAAAAATTAAAATTTCTAAAAATGAAATAAATGCCTTCTATACACCTCAAACATTCACTCTATAATGGAAGATTGTTGTTTTTCGCAATATTTTTTGAAATTTGGGCTCTTTTACTAACATTAACACTTGCGCTGAGGCATCTTTTATGCTCATTTCTTGTCTTTAATGATTTATTCTGGGTTTTATTTTGTTTATTTGATGAAAATGAACAACAATACACGCCATGGAAACATTTTTGTTTGATTTGTGTCGAGTGAGAATTTCACCTAGAACCCAAAGGGGGGGGGTATTGGCCTTTTTCGTGGAAAAATGTGAAAAATTAAAATTTCTAAAAATGAAATAAATGCCTTCTATACACCTCAAACATTCACTCTATGATGGAAGATTGTTGTTTTTCGCAATATTTTTTGAAATTTGGGCTCTTTTACTAACATTAACTTTTGCGCTGAGGCATCGTTTAGGCTCATTTCTTGCCTTTAATGATTTATTCTGGGTTTTATTTTGTTTATTTGATGAAAATGAACAACAATACACACCATGGAAACATTTTTGTTTGATTTGTGTCGAGTGAGAATTTCACCTAGAACCCAAAGGGGGGGGTATTGGCACTTTTCACGGAAAAATGTGAAAAATTAAAATTTCTAAAAATTAAAAAAATGCCTTCTATACACCTAAAACATTCACTCTTTAATGGAAGATTGTGGTTTTTCGCAATATTTTTTTGAAATTTGGGCTCTTTTACTAACATTAACACTTGCGCTGAGGCATCTTTTATGCTCATTTCTTGTCTTTAATGATTTATTGTGGGTTTTATTTTGTTTATTTGATGAAAATGAACAACAAAACATACCATGGAAACATTTTTGTTTTATTTGTGTCGAGTGAGAATTTCACCTAGAACCCAAAGGGGGGGGTATTGGCACTTTTCGTGGAAAAATGTGAAAAATTAAAATTTCTAAAAATGAAATAAATGCCTTCTATACACCTCAAACATTCACTCCATAATGGAAGATTGTTGTTTTTCGCAATATTTTTTGAAATTTGGGCTCTTTTACTAACACTAACATTTGCGCTGAGGCATCTTTTATGCTCATTTCTTGTCTTTAATGATTTATTCTGGGTTTTATTTTGGTTTTTTGTCGAAAATGAAGAACAATACACACCATGGAAGCACATTTGTTTGTTTTTGGTCCAGTGAGAATTTCACCTAGAAAAGGGCGGGGTATTGGCACTTTTCACGGAAAAATGTGAAAAATTAAAATTTCTAAAAATTAAAAAAATGCCTTCTATACACCTAAAACATTCACTCTATAATGGAAGATTGTGGTTTTTCGCAATATTTTTTTGAAATTTGGGCTCTTTTACTAACATTAACATTTGCGCTAAGGCATCTTTTATGCTCATTTCTTGTCTTTAATGATTTATTCTGGGTTTTATTTTGTTTATTTGATGAAAATGAACAACAATACACACCATGGAAACATTTTTGTTTGATTTGTGTCGAGTGAGAATTTCACCTAGAACCCAAAGGGGGGGGTATTGGCACTTTTCGTGGAAAAATGTGAAAAATTAAAATTTCTAAAAATGAAATAAATGCCTTCTATACACCTCAAACATTCACTCTATAATGGAAGATTGTTGTTTTTCGCAATATTTTTTGAAATTTGGGCTCTTTTACTAACATTAACATTTGCGCTGAGGCATCTTTTAGGCTCATTTCTTGTCTTTAATGATGTATTCTGGGTTTTATTTTGTTTATTTGATGAAAATGAACAACAATACACACCATGGAAACATTTTTGTTTGATTTGTGTCAAGTGAGAATATCACCTAGAACCCAAAGGGGGGGGGTATTGGCACTTTTCGTTGAAAAATGTGAAAAATTAAAATTTCTAAAAATGAAATAAATGCCTTCTATACACCTCAAACATTCACTCTATAATGGAAGATTGTTGTTTTTCGCAATATTTTTTGAAATTTGGGCTCTTTTACTAACATTAACTTTTGCGCTGAGGCATCTTTTAGGCTCATTTCTTGCCTTTAATGATTTATTCTGGGTTTTATTTTGTTTATTTGATGAAAATGAACAACAATACACACCATGGAAACATTTTTGTTTGATTTGTGTCGAGTGAGAATTTCACCTAGAACCCAAAGGGGGGGTATTGGCACTTTTCACGGAAAAATGTTAAAAATTAAAATTTCTAAAAATTAAAAAAATGCCTTCTATACACCTAAAACATTCACTCTATAATGGAAGATTGTGGTTTTTCGCAATATTTTTTTGAAATTTGGGCTCTTTTACTAACATTAACACTTGCGCTGAGGCATCTTTTATGCTCATTTCTTGTCTTTAATGATTTATTCTGGGTTTTATTTTGTTTATTTGATGAAAATGAACAACAATACACACCATGGAAACATTTTTGTTTTATTTGTGTCGAGTGAGAATTTCACCTAGAACCCAAAGGGGGGAGTATTGGCACTTTTCGTGGAAAAATGTGAAAAATTAAAATTTCTAAAAATGAAATAAATGCCTTCTATACACCTCAAACATTCACTCTATAATGGAAGATTCTTGTTTTTCGCAATATTTTTTGAAATTTGGGCTCTTTTACTAACATTAACATTTGCGCTGAGGCATCTTTTAGGCTCATTTCTTGTCTTTAATGATGTATTCTGGGTTTTATTTTGTTTATTTGATGAAAATGAACAACAATACACACCATGGAAACATTTTTGTTTGATTTGTGTCGAGTGAGAATTTCACCTAGAACCCAAAAAGGGGGGTATTGGCACTTTTCACGGAAAAATGTGAAAAATTAAAATTTCTAAAAATTAAAAAAATGCCTTTTATACACCTAAAACATTCACTCTATAATGGAAGATTGTGGTTTTTCGCAATATTTTTTTGAAATTTGGGCTCTTTTACTAACATTAACACTTGCGCTGAGGCATCTTTTATGCTCATTTCTTGTCTTTAATGATTTATTCTGGGTTTTATTTTGTTTATTTGATGAAAATGAACAACAATACACACCATGGAAACATTTTTGTTTGATTTGTGTTGAGCGAGAATTTCACCTAGAACCCAAAGGGGGTGGTATTGACCTTTTTCGTGGAAAAATGTGAAAAATTAAAATTTCTAAAAATGAAATAAATGCCTTCTATACACCTCAAACATTCACTCTATAATGGAAGATTGTTGTTTTTCGCAATATTTTTTGAAATTTGGGCTCTTTTACTAACATTAACATTTGCGCTGAGGCATCTTTTATGCTCATTTCTTGTCTTTAATGATTTATTCTGGGTTTTATTTTGTTTATTTGATGAAAATGAACAACAATACACGCCATGGAAACATTTTTTTTGATTTGTGTCGAGTGAGAATTTCACCTAGAACCCAAAGGGGGGGGTATTGGCACTTTTCATGGAAAAATGTGAAAAATTAAAATTTCTAAAAATGAAATAAATGCCTTCTATACACCTCAAACATTCACTCTATAATGGAAGATTGTTGTTTTTCGCAATATTTTTTGAAATTTGGGCTCTTTTACTAACATTAACATTTGCGCTGAGGCATCTTTTAGGCTCATTTCTTGTCTTTAATGATTTATTCTGGGTTTTATTTTGTTTATTTGATGAAAATGAACAACAATACACACCATGGAAACATTTTTGTTTTATTTGTGTTGAGTGAGAATTTCACCTAGAACCCAAAGGGGGGGGTATTGGCCTTTTTCGTGGAAAAATGTGAAAAATTAAAATTTCTAAAAATGAAATAAATGCCTTCTATACACCTCAAACATTCACTCTATAATGGAAGATTGTTGTTTTTCGCAATATTTTTTGAAATTTGGGCTCTTTTACTAACATTAACATTTGCGCTGAGGCATCTTTTATGCTCATTTCTTGTCTTTAATGATTTATTCTGGGTTTTATTTTGTTTATTTGATGAAAATGAACAACAATACACACCATGGAAACATTTTTGTTTGATTTGTGTCGAGTGAGAATTTCACCTAGAACCCAAAGGGGGGGGTATTGGCCTTTTTCGTGGAAAAATGTGAAAATTAAAATTTCTAAAAATGAAATAAATGCCTTCTATACACCTCAAACATTCACTCTATAATGGAAGATTGTTGTTTTTCGCAATATTTTTTGAAATTTGGGCTCTTTTACTAACATTAACATTTGCGCTGAGGCATCTTTTATGCTCATTTCTTGTCTTTAATGATTTATTCTGGGTTTTATTTTGTTTATTTGATGAAAATGAACAACAATACACACCATGGAAACATTTTTGTTTGATTTGTGTCGAGTGAGAATTTCACCTAGAACCCAAAGGGGGGGGTATTGGCACTTTTCACGGAAAAATGTGAAAAATTAAAATTTCTAAAAATTAAAAAAATGCCTTCTATACACCTAAAACATTCACTCTATAATGGAAGATTGTGGTGTTTCGCAATATTTTTTTGAAATTTGGGCTCTTTTACTAACATTAACACTTGCGCTGAGGCATCTTTTATGCACATTTCTTGTCTTTAATGATTTATTCTGGGTTTTATTTTGTTTATTTGATGAAAATGAACAACAATACACACCATGGAAACATTTTTGTTTTATTTGTGTTGAGTGAGAATTTCACCTAGAACCCAAAGGGGGGGGTATTGGCCTTTTTCGTGGAAAAATGTGAAAAATTAAAATTTCTAAAAATGAAATAAATGCCTTCTATACACCTCAAACATTCACTCTATAATGGAAGATTGTTGTTTTTCGCAATATTTTTTGAAATTTGGGCTCTTTTACTAACATTAACATTTGCGCTGAGGCATCTTTTATGCTCATTTCTTGTCTTTAATGATTTATTCTGGGTTTTATTTTGTTTATTTGATGAAAATGAACAACAATACACACCATGGAAACATTTTTGTTTGATTTGTGTCGAGTGAGAATTTCACCTAGAACCCAAAGGGGGGGGTATTGGCCTTTTTCGTGGAAAAATGTGAAAAATTAAAATTTCTAAAAATGAAATAAATGCCTTCTATACACCTCAAACATTCACTCTATAATGGAAGATTGTTGTTTTTTCGCAATATTTTTTGAAATTTGGGCTCTTTTACTAACATTAACATTTGCGCTGAGGCATCTTTTATGCTCATTTCTTGTCTTTAATGATTTATTCTGGGTTTTATTTTGTTTATTTGATGAAAATGAACAACAATACACACCATGGAAACATTTTTGTTTGATTTGTGTCGAGTGAGAATTTCACCTAGAACCCAAAGGGGGGGGTATTGGCACTTTTCACGGAAAAATGTGAAAAATTAAAATTTCTAAAAATTAAAAAAATGCCTTCTATACACCTAAAACATTCACTCTATAATGGAAGATTGTGGTGTTTCGCAATATTTTTTTGAAATTTGGGCTCTTTTACTAACATTAACACTTGCGCTGAGGCATCTTTTATGCACATTTCTTGTCTTTAATGATTTATTCTGGGTTTTATTTTGTTTATTTGATGAAAATGAACAACAATACACACCATGGAAACATTTTTGTTTTATTTGTGTCGAGTGAGAATTTCACCTAGAACCCAAAGGGGGGGGGTATTGGCACTTTTCGTGGAAAAATGTGAAAAATTAAAATTTCTAAAAATGAAATAAATGCCTTCTATACACCTCAAACATTCACTCTATAATGGAAGATTGTTGTTTTTCGCAATATTTTTTGAAATTTGGCCTCTTTTACTAACATTAACACTTGCGCTGAGGCATCTTTTATGCTCATTTCTTGTATTTAATGATTTATTCTGGGTTTTATTTTGTTTATTTGATGAAAATGAACAACAATACACGCCATGGAAACATTTTTGTTTGATTTGTGTCGAGTGAGAATTTCACCTAGAACCCAAAGGGGGGGGGTATTGGCCTTTTTCGTGGAAAAATGTAAAAAATTAAAATTTCTAAAAATGAAATAAATGCCTTCTATACACCTCAAACATTCACTCTATAATGGAAGATTGTTATTTTTCGCAATATTTTTTGAAATTTGGGCTCTTTTACTAACATTAACATTTGCGCTGAGGCATCTTTTAGGCTCATTTCTTGTCTTTAATGATTTATTCTGGGTTTTATTTTGTTTATTTGATGAAAATGAACAACAATACACACCATGGAAACATTTTTGTTTTATTTGTGTCGAGTGAGAATTTCACCTAGAACCCAAAGGGGGGGGGTATTGGCCTTTTTCGTGGAAAAATGTAAAAAATTAAAATTTCTAAAAATGAAATAAATGCCTTCTATACACCTCAAACATTCACTCTATAATGGAAGATTGTTATTTTTCGCAATATTTTTTGAAATTTGGGCTCTTTTACTAACATTAACATTTGCGCTGAGGCATCTTTTAGGCTCATTTCTTGTCTTTAATGATTTATTCTGGGTTTTATTTTGTTTATTTGATGAAAATGAACAACAATACACACCATGGAAACATTTTTGTTTTATTTGTGTTGAGTGAGAATTTCACCTAGACCCCAAAGGGGGGGGTATTGGCACTTTTCGTGGAAAAATGTGAAAAATTAAAATTTCTAAAAATGAAATAAATGCCTTCTATACACCTCAAACATTCACTCTATAATGGAAGATTGTTGTTTTTCGCAATATTTTTTGAAATTTTGGCTCTTTTACTAACATTAACATTTGCGCTGAGGCATCTTTTAGGCTCATTTCTTGTCTTTAATGATGTATTCTGGGTTTTATTTTGTTTATTTGATGAAAATGAACAAAAATACACACCATGGAAACATTTTTGTTTGATTTGTGTCGAGTGAGAATTTCACCTAGAACCCAAAGGGGGGGGTATTGGCACTTTTCATGGAAAAATGTGAAAAATTAAAATTTCTAAAAATGAAATAAATGCCTTCTATACACCTCAAACATTCACTCTATAATGGAAGATTGTTGTTTTTCGCAATATTTTTTGAAATTTGGGCTCTTTTACTAACATTAACTTTTGCGCTGAGGCATCTTTTAGGCTCATTTCTTGCCTTTAATGATTTATTCTGGGTTTTATTTTGTTTATTTGATGAAAATGAACAACAATACACACCATGGAAACATTTTTGTTTGATTTGTGTCGAGTGAGAATTTCACCTAGAACCCAAAGGGGGGGGTATTGGCACTTTTCACGGAAAAATGTGAAAAATTAAAATTTCTAAAAATTAAAAAAATGCCTTCTATACACCTAAAACATTCACTCTATAATGGAAGATTGTGGTTTTTCGCAATATTTTTTGAAATTTGGGCTCTTTTACTAACATTAACACTTGCGCTGAGGCATCTTTTATGCTCATTTCTTGTCTTTAATGATTTATTCTGGGTTTTATTTTGTTTATTTGATGAAAATGAACAACAATACACACCATGGAAATATTTTTGTTTGATTTGTGTTGAGTGAGAATTTCACCTAGAACCCAAAGGGGGGGGTATTGGCCTTTTTCGTGGAAAAATGTGAAAAATTAAAATTTCTAAAAATGAAATAAATGCCTTCTATACACCTCAAACATTCACTCTATAATGGAAGATTGTTGTTTTTCGCAATATTTTTTGAAATTTGGGCTCTTTTACTAACATTAACACTTGCGCTGAGGCATCTTTTATGCTCATTTCTTGTCTTTAATGATTTATTCTGGGTTTTATTTTGTTTATTTGATGAAAATGAACAACAATACACGCCATGGAAACATTTTTGTTTGATTTGTGTCGAGTGAGAATTTCACCTAGAACCCAAAGGGGGGGGGTATTGGCCTTTTTCGTGGAAAAATGTGAAAAATTAAAATTTCTAAAAATGAAATAAATGCCTTCTATACACCTCAAACATTCACTCTATGATGGAAGATTGTTGTTTTTCGCAATATTTTTTGAAATTTGGGCTCTTTTACTAACATTAACTTTTGCGCTGAGGCATCGTTTAGGCTCATTTCTTGCCTTTAATGATTTATTCTGGGTTTTATTTTGTTTATTTGATGAAAATGAACAACAATACACACCATGGAAACATTTTTGTTTGATTTGTGTCGAGTGAGAATTTCACCTAGAACCCAAAGGGGGGGGTATTGGCACTTTTCACGGAAAAATGTGAAAAATTAAAATTTCTAAAAATTAAAAAAATGCCTTCTATACACCTAAAACATTCACTCTTTAATGGAAGATTGTGGTTTTTCGCAATATTTTTTTGAAATTTGGGCTCTTTTACTAACATTAACATTTGCGCTGAGGCATCTTTTAGGCTCATTTCTTGTCTTTAATGATGTATTCTGGGTTTTATTTTGTTTATTTGATGAAAATGAACAACAATACACACCATGGAAACATTTTTGTTTGATTTGTGTCAAGTGAGAATATCACCTAGAACCCAAAGGGGGGGGGTATTGGCACTTTTCGTTGAAAAATGTGAAAAATTAAAATTTCTAAAAATGAAATAAATGCCTTCTATACACCTCAAACATTCACTCTATAATGGAAGATTGTTGTTTTTCGCAATATTTTTTGAAATTTGGGCTCTTTTACTAACATTAACTTTTGCGCTGAGGCATCTTTTAGGCTCATTTCTTGCCTTTAATGATTTATTCTGGGTTTTATTTTGTTTATTTGATGAAAATGAACAACAATACACACCATGGAAACATTTTTGTTTGATTTGTGTCGAGTGAGAATTTCACCTAGAACCCAAAGGGGGGGTATTGGCACTTTTCACGGAAAAATGTTAAAAATTAAAATTTCTAAAAATTAAAAAAATGCCTTCTATACACCTAAAACATTCACTCTATAATGGAAGATTGTGGTTTTTCGCAATATTTTTTTGAAATTTGGGCTCTTTTACTAACATTAACACTTGCGCTGAGGCATCTTTTATGCTCATTTCTTGTCTTTAATGATTTATTCTGGGTTTTATTTTGTTTATTTGATGAAAATGAACAACAATACACACCATGGAAACATTTTTGTTTTATTTGTGTCGAGTGAGAATTTCACCTAGAACCCAAAGGGGGGAGTATTGGCACTTTTCGTGGAAAAATGTGAAAAATTAAAATTTCTAAAAATGAAATAAATGCCTTCTATACACCTCAAACATTCACTCTATAATGGAAGATTCTTGTTTTTCGCAATATTTTTTGAAATTTGGGCTCTTTTACTAACATTAACATTTGCGCTGAGGCATCTTTTAGGCTCATTTCTTGTCTTTAATGATGTATTCTGGGTTTTATTTTGTTTATTTGATAAAAATGAACAACAATACACACCATGGAAACATTTTTGTTTGATTTTTGTCGAGTGAGAATTTCACCTAGAACCCAAAAAGGGGGGTATTGGCACTTTTCACGGAAAAATGTGAAAAATTAAAATTTCTAAAAATTAAAAAAATGCCTTTTATACACCTAAAACATTCACTCTATAATGGAAGATTGTGGTTTTTCGCAATATTTTTTTGAAATTTGGGCTCTTTTACTAACATTAACACTTGCGCTGAGGCATCTTTTATGCTCATTTCTTGTCTTTAATGATTTATTCTGGGTTTTATTTTGTTTATTTGATGAAAATGAACAACAATACACACCATGGAAACATTTTTGTTTGATTTGTGTTGAGCGAGAATTTCACCTAGAACCCAAAGGGGGTGGTATTGGCCTTTTTCGTGGAAAAATGTGAAAAATTAAAATTTCTAAAAATGAAATAAATGCCTTCTATACACCTCAAACATTCACTCTATAATGGAAGATTGTTGTTTTTCGCAATATTTTTTGAAATTTGGGCTCTTTTACTAACATTAACATTTGCGCTGAGGCATCTTTTATGCTCATTTCTTGTCTTTAATGATTTATTCTGGGTTTTATTTTGTTTATTTGATGAAAATGAACAACAATACACGCCATGGAAACATTTTTTTTGATTTGTGTCGAGTGAGAATT
Organism: Hetaerina americana; assembly: GCF_022747635.1. Taxonomy (NCBI): domain Eukaryota; kingdom Metazoa; phylum Arthropoda; class Insecta; order Odonata; family Calopterygidae; genus Hetaerina; species Hetaerina americana. The sequence goes on along the minus strand of NW_027287153.1, from coordinate 82,016 downwards.
TCACCTAGAACCCAAAGGGGGGGGTATTGGCACTTTTCATGGAAAAATGTGAAAAATTAAAATTTCTAAAAATGAAATAAATGCCTTCTATACACCTCAAACATTCACTCTATAATGGAAGATTGTTGTTTTTCGCAATATTTTTTGAAATTTGGGCTCTTTTACTAACATTAACATTTGCGCTGAGGCATCTTTTAGGCTCATTTCTTGTCTTTAATGATTTATTCTGGGTTTTATTTTGTTTATTTGATGAAAATGAACAACAATACACACCATGGAAACATTTTTGTTTTATTTGTGTTGAGTGAGAATTTCACCTAGAACCCAAAGGGGGGGGTATTGGCCTTTTTCGTGGAAAAATGTGAAAAATTAAAATTTCTAAAAATGAAATAAATGCCTTCTATACACCTCAAACATTCACTCTATAATGGAAGATTGTTGTTTTTCGCAATATTTTTTGAAATTTGGGCTCTTTTACTAACATTAACATTTGCGCTGAGGCATCTTTTATGCTCATTTCTTGTCTTTAATGATTTATTCTGGGTTTTATTTTGTTTATTTGATGAAAATGAACAACAATACACACCATGGAAACATTTTTGTTTGATTTGTGTCGAGTGAGAATTTCACCTAGAACCCAAAGGGGGGGGTATTGGCCTTTTTCGTGGAAAAATGTGAAAAATTAAAATTTCTAAAAATGAAATAAATGCCTTCTATACACCTCAAACATTCACTCTATAATGGAAGATTGTTGTTTTTCGCAATATTTTTTGAAATTTGGGCTCTTTTACTAACATTAACATTTGCGCTGAGGCATCTTTTATGCTCATTTCTTGTCTTTAATGATTTATTCTGGGTTTTATTTTGTTTATTTGATGAAAATGAACAACAATACACACCATGGAAACATTTTTGTTTGATTTGTGTCGAGTGAGAATTTCACCTAGAACCCAAAGGGGGGGGCACTTTTGCACTATTGGCACTTTTCGTGGAAAAATGTGAAAAATTAAAATTTCTAAAAATGAAATAAATGCCTTCTATACACCTCAAACATTCACTCTATAATGGAAGATTGTTGTTTTTCGCAATATTTTTTGAAATTTGGCCTCTTTTACTAACATTAACACTTGCGCTGAGGCATCTTTTATGCTCATTTCTTGTCTTTAATGATTTATTCTGGGTTTTATTTTGTTTATTTGATGAAAATGAACAACAATACACGCCATGGAAACATTTTTGTTTGATTTGTGTCGAGTGAGAATTTCACCTAGAACCCAAAGGGGGGGGGTATTGGCCTTTTTCGTGGAAAAATGTAAAAAATTAAAATTTCTAAAAATGAAATAAATGCCTTCTATACACCTCAAACATTCACTCTATAATGGAAGATTGTTGTTTTTCGCAATATTTTTTGAAATTTGGGCTCTTTTACTAACATTAACATTTGCGCTGAGGCATCTTTTAGGCTCATTTCTTGTCTTTAATGATTTATTCTGGGTTTTATTTTGTTTATTTGATGAAAATGAACAACAATACACACCATGGAAACATTTTTGTTTTATTTGTGTTGAGTGAGAATTTCACCTAGACCCCAAAGGGGGGGGTATTGGCACTTTTCGTGGAAAAATGTGAAAAATTAAAATTTCTAAAAATGAAATAAATGCCTTCTATACACCTCAAACATTCACTCTATAATGGAAGATTGTTGTTTTTCGCAATATTTTTTGAAATTTTGGCTCTTTTACTAACATTAACATTTGCGCTGAGGCATCTTTTAGGCTCATTTCTTGTCTTTAATGATGTATTCTGGGTTTTATTTTGTTTATTTGATGAAAATGAACAAAAATACACACCATGGAAACATTTTTGTTTGATTTGTTTCGAGTGAGAATTTCACCTAGAACCCAAAGGGGGGGGTATTGGCACTTTTCATGGAAAAATGTGAAAAATTAAAATTTCTAAAAATGAAATAAATGCCTTCTATACACCTCAAACATTCACTCTATAATGGAAGATTGTTGTTTTTCGCAATATTTTTTGAAATTTGGGCTCTTTTACTAACATTAACTTTTGCGCTGAGGCATCTTTTAGGCTCCTTTCTTGCCTTTAATGATTTATTCTGGGTTTTATTTTGTTTATTTGATGAAAATGAACAACAATACACACCATGGAAACATTTTTGTTTGATTTGTGTCGAGTGAGAATTTCACCTAGAACCCAAAGGGGGGGGTATTGGCACTTTTCACGGAAAAATGTGAAAAATTAAAATTTCTAAAAATTAAAAAAATGCCTTCTATACACCTAAAACATTCACTCTATAATGGAAGATTGTGGTTTTTCGCAATATTTTTTGAAATTTGGGCTCTTTTACTAACATTAACACTTGCGCTGAGGCATCTTTTATGCTCATTTCTTGTCTTTAATGATTTATTCTGGGTTTTATTTTGTTTATTTGATGAAAATGAACAACAATACACACCATGGAAACATTTTTTTTTTATTTGTGTCGATTGAGAATTTCACCTAGAACCCAAAGGGGGGGGTATTGGCACTTTTCGTGGAAAAATGTGAAAAATTAAAATTTCTAAAAATGAAATAAATGCCTTCTATACACCTCAAACATTCACTCTATAATGGAAGATTCTTGTTTTTCGCAATATTTTTTGAAATTTGGGCTCTTTTAATAACATTAACATTTGCGCTGAGGCATCTTTTAGGCTCATTTCTTGTCTTTAATGATATATTCTGGGTTTTATTTTGTTTATTTGATGAAAATGAACAACAATACACACCATGGAAACATTTTTGTTTGATTTGTGTCGAGTGAGAATTTCACCTAGAACCCAAAAAGGGGGGTATTGGCACTTTTCACTGAAAAATGTGAAAAATTAAAATTTCTAAAAATTAAAAAAATGCCTTCTATACACCTAAAACATTCACTCTATAATGGAAGATTGTGGTTTTTCGCAATATTTTTTTGAAATTTGGGCTCTTTTACTAATATTAACATTTGCGCTGAGGTATCTTTTATGCTCATTTCTTGTCTTTAATGATTTATTCTGGGTTTTATTTTGTTTATTTGATGAAAATGAACAACAATACACACCATGGAAATATTTTTGTTTGATTTGTGTTGAGTGAGAATTTCACCTAGAACCCAAAGGGGGGGGTATTGGCCTTTTTCGTGGAAAAATGTGAAAAATTAAAATTTCTAAAAATGAAATAAATGCCTTCTATACACCTCAAACATTCACTCTATAATGGAAGATTGTTGTTTTTCGCAATATTTTTTGAAATTTGGGCTCTTTTACTAACATTAACACTTGCGCTGAGGCATCTTTTATGCTCATTTCTTGTCTTTAATGATTTATTCTGGGTTTTATTTTGTTTATTTGATGAAAATGAACAACAATACACGCCATGGAAACATTTTTGTTTGATTTGTGTCGAGTGAGAATTTCACCTAGAACCCAAAGGGGGGGGGTATTGGCCTTTTTCGTGGAAAAATGTGAAAAATTAAAATTTCTAAAAATGAAATAAATGCCTTCTATACACCTCAAACATTCACTCTATGATGGAAGATTGTTGTTTTTCGCAATATTTTTTGAAATTTGGGCTCTTTTACTAACATTAACTTTTGCGCTGAGGCATCGTTTAGGCTCATTTCTTGCCTTTAATGATTTATTCTGGGTTTTATTTTGTTTATTTGATGAAAATGAACAACAATACACACCATGGAAACATTTTTGTTTGATTTGTGTCGAGTGAGAATTTCACCTAGAACCCAAAGGGGGGGGTATTGGCACTTTTCACGGAAAAATGTGAAAAATTAAAATTTCTAAAAATTAAAAAAATGCCTTCTATACACCTAAAACATTCACTCTTTAATGGAAGATTGTGGTTTTTCGCAATATTTTTTTGAAATTTGGGCTCTTTTACTAACATTAACACTTGCGCTGAGGCATCTTTTATGCTCATTTCTTGTCTTTAATGATTTATTGTGGGTTTTATTTTGTTTATTTGATGAAAATGAACAACAAAACATACCATGGAAACATTTTTGTTTTATTTGTGTCGAGTGAGAATTTCACCTAGAACCCAAAGGGGGGGGGTATTGGCACTTTTCGTGGAAAAATGTGAAAAATTAAAATTTCTAAAAATGAAATAAATGCCTTCTATACACCTCAAACATTCACTCTATAATGGAAGATTGTTGTTTTTCGCAATATTTTTTGAAATTTGGGCTCTTTTACTAACATTAACATTTGCGCTGAGGCATCTTTTATGCTCATTTCTTGTCTTTAATGATTTATTCTGGGTTTTATTTTGGTTTTTTGTCGAAAATGAAGAACAATACACACCATGGAAGCACATTTGTTTGTTTTTGGTCCAGTGAGAATTTCACCTAGAAAAGGGCGGGGTATTGGCACTTTTCACGGAAAAATGTGAAAAATTAAAATTTCTAAAAATTAAAAAAATGCCTTCTATACACCTAAAACATTCACTCTATAATGGAAGATTGTGGTTTTTCGCAATATTTTTTTGAAATTTGGGCTCTTTTACTAACATTAACATTTGCGCTGAGGCATCTTTTATGCTCATTTCTTGTCTTTAATGATTTATTCTGGGTTTTATTTTGTTTATTTGATGAAAATGAACAACAATACACACCATGGAAACATTTTTGTTTGATTTGTGTCGAGTGAGAATTTCACCTAGAACCCAAAGGGGGGGGTATTGGCACTTTTCGTGGAAAAATGTGAAAAATTAAAATTTCTAAAAATGAAATAAATGCCTTCTATACACCTCAAACATTCACTCTATAATGGAAGATTGTTGTTTTTCGCAATATTTTTTGAAATTTGGGCTCTTTTACTAACATTAACACTTGCGCTGAGGCATCTTTTATGCTCATTTCTTGTCTTTAATGATTTATTCTGGGTTTTATTTTGGTTTTTTGTCGAAAATGAAGAACAATACACACCATGGAAGCACATTTGTTTGTTTTTGGTCCAGTGAGAATTTCACCTAGAAAAGGGCGGGGTATTGGCACTTTTCGTGGAAAAATGTGAAAAATTAAAATTTCTAAAAATGAAATAAATGCCTTCTATACACCTCAAACATTCACTCTATAATGGAAGATTGTTGTTTTTCGCAATATTTTTTGAAATTTGGGCTCTTTTACTAACATTAACATTTGCGCTGAGGCATCTTTTAGGCTCATTTCTTGTCTTTAATGATTTATTCTGGGTTTTATTTTGTTTATTTGATGAAAATGAACAACAATACACACCATGGAAACATTTTTGTTTGATTTGTGTCGAGTGAGAATTTCACCTAGAACCCAAAGGGGGGGGTATTGGCACTTTTCGTGGAAAAATGTGAAAAATTAAAATTTCTAAAAATGAAATAAATGCCTTCTATACACCTCAAACATTCACTCTATAATGGAAGATTGTTGTTTTTCGCAATATTTTTTGAAATTTGGGCTCTTTTACTAACATTAACTTTGGCGCTGAGGCATCTTTTAGGCTCATTTCTTGCCTTTAATGATTTATTCTGGGTTTTATTTTGTTTATTTGATGAAAATGAACAACAATACACACCTTGGAAACATTTTTGTTTGATTTGTGTCGAGTGAGAATTTCACCTAGAACCCAAAGGGGGGGGTATTGGCACTTTTCACGGAAAAATGTGAAAAATTAAAATTTCTAAAAATTAAAAAAATGCCTTCTATACACCTAAAACATTCACTCTTTAATGGAAGATTGTGGTTTTTCGCAATATTTTTTTGAAATTTGGGCTCTTTTACTAACATTAACACTTGCGCTGAGGCATCTTTTATGCTCATTTCTTGTCTTTAATGATTTATTGTGGGTTTTATTTTGTTTATTTGATGAAAATGAACAACAAAACATTCCATGGAAACATTTTTGTTTTATTTGTGTCGAGTGAGAATTTCACCTAGAACCCAAAGGGGGGGGTATTGGCACTTTTCGTGGAAAAATGTGAAAAATTAAAATTTCTAAAAATGAAATAAATGCCTTCTATACACCTCAAACATTCACTCCATAATGGAAGATTGTTGTTTTTCGCAATATTTTTTGAAATTTGGGCTCTTTTACTAACACTAACATTTGCGCTGAGGCATCTTTTATGCTCATTTCTTGTCTTTAATGATTTATTCTGGGTTTTATTTTGGTTTTTTGTCGAAAATGAAGAACAATACACACCATGGAAGCACATTTGTTTGTTTTTGGTCCAGTGAGAATTTCACCTAGAAAAGGGCGGGGTATTGGCACTTTTCACGGAAAAATGTGAAAAATTAAAATTTCTAAAAATTAAAAAAATGCCTTCTATACACCTAAAACATTCACTCTATAATGGAAGATTGTGGTTTTTCGCAATATTTTTTTGAAATTTGGGCTCTTTTACTAACATTAACATTTGCGCTGAGGCATCTTTTATGCTCATTTCTTGTCTTTAATGATTTATTCTGGGTTTTATTTTGTTTATTTGATGAAAATGAACAACAATACACACCATGGAAACATTTTTGTTTGATTTGTGTCGAGTGAGAATTTCACCTAGAACCCAAAGGGGGGGGTATTGGCACTTTTCGTGGAAAAATGTGAAAAATTAAAATTTCTAAAAATGAAATAAATGCCTTCTATACACCTCAAACATTCACTCTATAATGGAAGATTGTTGTTTTTCGCAATATTTTTTGAAATTTGGGCTCTTTTACTAACATTAACATTTGCGCTGAGGCATCTTTTAGGCTCATTTCTTGTCTTTAATGATGTATTCTGGGTTTTATTTTGTTTATTTGATGAAAATGAACAACAATACACACCATGGAAACATTTTTGTTTGATTTGTGTCAAGTGAGAATATCACCTAGAACCCAAAGGGGGGGGGTATTGGCACTTTTCGTTGAAAAATGTGAAAAATTAAAATTTCTAAAAATGAAATAAATGCCTTCTATACACCTCAAACATTCACTCTATAATGGAAGATTGTTGTTTTTCGCAATATTTTTTGAAATTTGGGCTCTTTTACTAACATTAACTTTTGCGCTGAGGCATCTTTTAGGCTCATTTCTTGCCTTTAATGATTTATTCTGGGTTTTATTTTGTTTATTTGATGAAAATGAACAACAATACACACCATGGAAACATTTTTGTTTGATTTGTGTCGAGTGAGAATTTCACCTAGAACCCAAAGGGGGGGTATTGGCACTTTTCACGGAAAAATGTTAAAAATTAAAATTTCTAAAAATTAAAAAAATGCCTTCTATACACCTAAAACATTCACTCTATAATGGAAGATTGTGGTTTTTTCGCAATATTTTTTTGAAATTTGGGCTCTTTTACTAACATTAACACTTGCGCTGAGGCATCTTTTATGCTCATTTCTTGTCTTTAATGATTTATTCTGGGTTTTATTTTGTTTATTTGATGAAAATGAACAACAATACACACCATGGAAACATTTTTGTTTTATTTGTGTCGAGTGAGAATTTCACCTAGAACCCAAAGGGGGGAGTATTGGCACTTTTCGTGGAAAAATGTGAAAAATTAAAATTTCTAAAAATGAAATAAATGCCTTCTATACACCTCAAACATTCACTCTATAATGGAAGATTCTTGTTTTTCGCAATATTTTTTGAAATTTGGGCTCTTTTACTAACATTAACATTTGCGCTGAGGCATCTTTTAGGCTCATTTCTTGTCTTTAATGATGTATTCTGGGTTTTATTTTGTTTATTTGATGAAAATGAACAACAATACACACCATGGAAACATTTTTGTTTGATTTGTGTCGAGTGAGAATTTCACCTAGAACCCAAAAAGGGGGGTATTGGCACTTTTCACGGAAAAATGTGAAAAATTAAAATTTCTAAAAATTAAAAAAATGCCTTTTATACACCTAAAACATTCACTCTATAATGGAAGATTGTGGTTTTTCGCAATATTTTTTTGAAATTTGGGCTCTTTTACTAACATTAACACTTGCGCTGAGGCATCTTTTATGCTCATTTCTTGTCTTTAATGATTTATTCTGGGTTTTATTTTGTTTATTTGATGAAAATGAACAACAATACACACCATGGAAACATTTTTGTTTGATTTGTGTTGAGCGAGAATTTCACCTAGAACCCAAAGGGGGTGGTATTGACCTTTTTCGTGGAAAAATGTGAAAAATTAAAATTTCTAAAAATGAAATAAATGCCTTCTATACACCTCAAACATTCACTCTATAATGGAAGATTGTTGTTTTTCGCAATATTTTTTGAAATTTGGGCTCTTTTACTAACATTAACATTTGCGCTGAGGCATCTTTTATGCTCATTTCTTGTCTTTAATGATTTATTCTGGGTTTTATTTTGTTTATTTGATGAAAATGAACAACAATACACGCCATGGAAACATTTTTTTTGATTTGTGTCGAGTGAGAATTTCACCTAGAACCCAAAGGGGGGGGTATTGGCACTTTTCATGGAAAAATGTGAAAAATTAAAATTTCTAAAAATGAAATAAATGCCTTCTATACACCTCAAACATTCACTCTATAATGGAAGATTGTTGTTTTTCGCAATATTTTTTGAAATTTGGGCTCTTTTACTAACATTAACATTTGCGCTGAGGCATCTTTTAGGCTCATTTCTTGTCTTTAATGATTTATTCTGGGTTTTATTTTGTTTATTTGATGAAAATGAACAACAATACACACCATGGAAACATTTTTGTTTTATTTGTGTTGAGTGAGAATTTCACCTAGAACCCAAAGGGGGGGGTATTGGCCTTTTTCGTGGAAAAATGTGAAAAATTAAAATTTCTAAAAATGAAATAAATGCCTTCTATACACCTCAAACATTCACTCTATAATGGAAGATTGTTGTTTTTCGCAATATTTTTTGAAATTTGGGCTCTTTTACTAACATTAACATTTGCGCTGAGGCATCTTTTATGCTCATTTCTTGTCTTTAATGATTTATTCTGGGTTTTATTTTGTTTATTTGATGAAAATGAACAACAATACACACCATGGAAACATTTTTGTTTGATTTGTGTCGAGTGAGAATTTCACCTAGAACCCAAAGGGGGGGGTATTGGCCTTTTTCGTGGAAAAATGTGAAAAATTAAAATTTCTAAAAATGAAATAAATGCCTTCTATACACCTCAAACATTCACTCTATAATGGAAGATTGTTGTTTTTCGCAATATTTTTTGAAATTTGGGCTCTTTTACTAACATTAACATTTGCGCTGAGGCATCTTTTATGCTCATTTCTTGTCTTTAATGATTTATTCTGGGTTTTATTTTGTTTATTTGATGAAAATGAACAACAATACACACCATGGAAACATTTTTGTTTGATTTGTGTCGAGTGAGAATTTCACCTAGAACCCAAAGGGGGGGGTATTGGCACTTTTCACGGAAAAATGTGAAAAATTAAAATTTCTAAAAATTAAAAAAATGCCTTCTATACACCTAAAACATTCACTCTATAATGGAAGATTGTGGTGTTTCGCAATATTTTTTTGAAATTTGGGCTCTTTTACTAACATTAACACTTGCGCTGAGGCATCTTTTATGCACATTTCTTGTCTTTAATGATTTATTCTGGGTTTTATTTTGTTTATTTGATGAAAATGAACAACAATACACACCATGGAAACATTTTTGTTTTATTTGTGTCGAGTGAGAATTTCACCTAGAACCCAAAGGGGGGGGGTATTGGCACTTTTCGTGGAAAAATGTGAAAAATTAAAATTTCTAAAAATGAAATAAATGCCTTCTATACACCTCAAACATTCACTCTATAATGGAAGATTGTTGTTTTTCGCAATATTTTTTGAAATTTGGCCTCTTTTACTAACATTAACACTTGCGCTGAGGCATCTTTTATGCTCATTTCTTGTCTTTAATGATTTATTCTGGGTTTTATTTTGTTTATTTGATGAAAATGAACAACAATACACGCCATGGAAACATTTTTGTTTGATTTGTGTCGAGTGAGAATTTCACCTAGAACCCAAAGGGGGGGGGTATTGGCCTTTTTCGTGGAAAAATGTAAAAAATTAAAATTTCTAAAAATGAAATAAAAGCCTTCTATACACCTCAAACATTCACTCTATAATGGAAGATTGTTATTTTTCGCAATATTTTTTGAAATTTGGGCTCTTTTACTAACATTAACATTTGCGCTGAGGCATCTTTTAGGCTCATTTCTTGTCTTTAATGATTTATTCTGGGTTTTATTTTGTTTATTTGATGAAAATGAACAACAATACACACCATGGAAACATTTTTGTTTTATTTGTGTTGAGTGAGAATTTCACCTAGACCCCAAAGGGGGGGGTATTGGCACTTTTCGTGGAAAAATGTGAAAAATTAAAATTTCTAAAAATGAAATAAATGCCTTCTATACACCTCAAACATTCACTCTATAATGGAAGATTGTTGTTTTTCGCAATATTTTTTGAAATTTTGGCTCTTTTACTAACATTAACATTTGCGCTGAGGCATCTTTTAGGCTCATTTCTTGTCTTTAATGATGTATTCTGGGTTTTATTTTGTTTATTTGATGAAAATGAACAAAAATACACACCATGGAAACATTTTTGTTTGATTTGTGTCGAGTGAGAATTTCACCTAGAACCCAAAGGGGGGGGTATTGGCACTTTTCATGGAAAAATGTGAAAAATTAAAATTTCTAAAAATGAAATAAATGCCTTCTATACACCTCAAACATTCACTCTATAATGGAAGATTGTTGTTTTTCGCAATATTTTTTGAAATTTGGGCTCTTTTACTAACATTAACTTTTGCGCTGAGGCATCTTTTAGGCTCATTTCTTGCCTTTAATGATTTATTCTGGGTTTTATTTTGTTTATTTGATGAAAATGAACAACAATACACACCATGGAAACATTTTTGTTTGATTTGTGTCGAGTGAGAATTTCACCTAGAACCCAAAGGGGGGGGTATTGGCACTTTTCACGGAAAAATGTGAAAAATTAAAATTTCTAAAAATTAAAAAAATGCCTTCTATACACCTAAAACATTCACTCTATAATGGAAGATTGTGGTTTTTCGCAATATTTTTTGAAATTTGGGCTCTTTTACTAACATTAACACTTGCGCTGAGGCATCTTTTATGCTCATTTCTTGTCTTTAATGATTTATTCTGGGTTTTATTTTGTTTATTTGATGAAAATGAACAACAATACACACCATGGAAATATTTTTGTTTGATTTGTGTTGAGTGAGAATTTCACCTAGAACCCAAAGGGGGGGGTATTGGCCTTTTTCGTGGAAAAATGTGAAAAATTAAAATTTCTAAAAATGAAATAAATGCCTTCTATACACCTCAAACATTCACTCTATAATGGAAGATTGTTGTTTTTCGCAATATTTTTTGAAATTTGGGCTCTTTTACTAACATTAACACTTGCGCTGAGGCATCTTTTATGCTCATTTCTTGTCTTTAATGATTTATTCTGGGTTTTATTTTGTTTATTTGATGAAAATGAACAACAATACACGCCATGGAAACATTTTTGTTTGATTTGTGTCGAGTGAGAATTTCACCTAGAACCCAAAGGGGGGGGGTATTGGCCTTTTTCGTGGAAAAATGTGAAAAATTAAAATTTCTAAAAATGAAATAAATGCCTTCTATACACCTCAAACATTCACTCTATGATGGAAGATTGTTGTTTTTCGCAATATTTTTTGAAATTTGGGCTCTTTTACTAACATTAACTTTTGCGCTGAGGCATCGTTTAGGCTCATTTCTTGCCTTTAATGATTTATTCTGGGTTTTATTTTGTTTATTTGATGAAAATGAACAACAATACACACCATGGAAACATTTTTGTTTGATTTGTGTCGAGTGAGAATTTCACCTAGAACCCAAAGGGGGGGGTATTGGCACTTTTCACGGAAAAATGTGAAAAATTAAAATTTCTAAAAATTAAAAAAATGCCTTCTATACACCTAAAACATTCACTCTTTAATGGAAGATTGTGGTTTTTCGCAATATTTTTTTGAAATTTGGGCTCTTTTACTAACATTAACATTTGCGCTGAGGCATCTTTTAGGCTCATTTCTTGTCTTTAATGATGTATTCTGGGTTTTATTTTGTTTATTTGATGAAAATGAACAACAATACACACCATGGAAACATTTTTGTTTGATTTGTGTCAAGTGAGAATATCACCTAGAACCCAAAGGGGGGGGGTATTGGCACTTTTCGTTGAAAAATGTGAAAAATTAAAATTTCTAAAAATGAAATAAATGCCTTCTATACACCTCAAACATTCACTCTATAATGGAAGATTGTTGTTTTTCGCAATATTTTTTGAAATTTGGGCTCTTTTACTAACATTAACTTTTGCGCCGAGGCATCTTTTAGGCTCATTTCTTGCCTTTAATGATTTATTCTGGGTTTTATTTTGTTTATTTGATGAAAATGAACAACAATACACACCATGGAAACATTTTTGTTTGATTTGTGTCGAGTGAGAATTTCACCTAGAACCCAAAGGGGGGGTATTGGCACTTTTCACGGAAAAATGTTAAAAATTAAAATTTCTAAAAATTAAAAAAATGCCTTCTATACACCTAAAACATTCACTCTATAATGGAAGATTGTGGTTTTTCGCAATATTTTTTTGAAATTTGGGCTCTTTTACTAACATTAACACTTGCGCTGAGGCATCTTTTATGCTCATTTCTTGTCTTTAATGATTTATTCTGGGTTTTATTTTGTTTATTTGATGAAAATGAACAACAATACACACCATGGAAACATTTTTGTTTTATTTGTGTCGAGTGAGAATTTCACCTAGAACCCAAAGGGGGGAGTATTGGCACTTTTCGTGGAAAAATGTGAAAAATTAAAATTTCTAAAAATGAAATAAATGCCTTCTATACACCTCAAACATTCACTCTATAATGGAAGATTCTTGTTTTTCGCAATATTTTTTGAAATTTGGGCTCTTTTACTAACATTAACATTTGCGCTGAGGCATCTTTTAGGCTCATTTCTTGTCTTTAATGATGTATTCTGGGTTTTATTTTGTTTATTTGATAAAAATGAACAACAATACACACCATGGAAACATTTTTGTTTGATTTTTGTCGAGTGAGAATTTCACCTAGAACCCAAAAAGGGGGGTATTGGCACTTTTCACGGAAAAATGTGAAAAATTAAAATTTCTAAAAATTAAAAAAATGCCTTTTATACACCTAAAACATTCACTCTATAATGGAAGATTGTGGTTTTTCGCAATATTTTTTTGAAATTTGGGCTCTTTTACTAACATTAACACTTGCGCTGAGGCATCTTTTATGCTCATTTCTTGTCTTTAATGATTTATTCTGGGTTTTATTTTGTTTATTTGATGAAAATGAACAACAATACACACCATGGAAACATTTTTGTTTGATTTGTGTTGAGCGAGAATTTCACCTAGAACCCAAAGGGGGTGGTATTGGCCTTTTTCGTGGAAAAATGTGAAAAATTAAAATTTCTAAAAATGAAATAAATGCCTTCTATACACCTCAAACATTCACTCTATAATGGAAGATTGTTGTTTTTCGCAATATTTTTTGAAATTTGGGCTCTTTTACTAACATTAACATTTGCGCTGAGGCATCTTTTATGCTCATTTCTTGTCTTTAATGATTTATTCTGGGTTTTATTTTGTTTATTTGATGAAAATGAACAACAATACACGCCATGGAAACATTTTTTTTGATTTGTGTCGAGTGAGAATTTCACCTAGAACCCAAAGGGGGGGGTATTGGCACTTTTCATGGAAAAATGTGAAAAATTAAAATTTCTAAAAATGAAATAAATGCCTTCTATACACCTCAAACATTCACTCTATAATGGAAGATTGTTGTTTTTCGCAATATTTTTTGAAATTTGGGCTCTTTTACTAACATTAACATTTGCGCTGAGGCATCTTTTAGGCTCATTTCTTGTCTTTAATGATTTATTCTGGGTTTTATTTTGTTTATTTGATGAAAATGAACAACAATACACACCATGGAAACATTTTTGTTTTATTTGTGTTGAGTGAGAATTTCACCTAGAACCCAAAGGGGGGGGTATTGGCCTTTTTCGTGGAAAAATGTGAAAAATTAAAATTTCTAAAAATGAAATAAATGCCTTCTATACACCTCAAACATTCACTCTATAATGGAAGATTGTTGTTTTTCGCAATATTTTTTGAAATTTGGGCTCTTTTACTAACATTAACATTTGCGCTGAGGCATCTTTTATGCTCATTTCTTGTCTTTAATGATTTATTCTGGGTTTTATTTTGTTTATTTGATGAAAATGAACAACAATACACACCATGGAAACATTTTTGTTTGATTTGTGTCGAGTGAGAATTTCACCTAGAACCCAAAGGGGGGGGTATTGGCCTTTTTCGTGGAAAAATGTGAAAAATTAAAATTTCTAAAAATGAAATAAATGCCTTCTATACACCTCAAACATTCACTCTATAATGGAAGATTGTTGTTTTTCGCAATATTTTTTGAAATTTGGGCTCTTTTACTAACATTAACATTTGCGCTGAGGCATCTTTTATGCTCATTTCTTGTCTTTAATGATTTATTCTGGGTTTTATTTTGTTTATTTGATGAAAATGAACAACAATACACACCATGGAAACATTTTTGTTTGATTTGTGTCGAGTGAGAATTTCACCTAGAACCCAAAGGGGGGGGCACTTTTGCACTATTGGCACTTTTCACGGAAAAATGTGAAAAATTAAAATTTCTAAAAATTAAAAAAATGCCTTCTATACACCTAAAACATTCACTCTATAATGGAAGATTGTGGTGTTTCGCAATATTTTTTTGAAATTTGGGCTCTTTTACTAACATTAACACTTGCGCTGAGGCATCTTTTATGCACATTTCTTGTCTTTAATGATTTATTCTGGGTTTTATTTTGTTTATTTGATGAAAATGAACAACAATACACACCATGGAAACATTTTTGTTTTATTTGTGTCGAGTGAGAATTTCACCTAGAACCCAAAGGGGGGGGGTATTGGCACTTTTCGTGGAAAAATGTGAAAAATTAAAATTTCTAAAAATGAAATAAATGCCTTCTATACACCTCAAACATTCACTCTATAATGGAAGATTGTTGTTTTTCGCAATATTTTTTGAAATTTGGCCTCTTTTACTAACATTAACACTTGCGCTGAGGCATCTTTTATGCTCATTTCTTGTCTTTAATGATTTATTCTGGGTTTTATTTTGTTTATTTGATGAAAATGAACAACAATACACGCCATGGAAACATTTTTGTTTGATTTGTGTCGAGTGAGAATTTCACCTAGAACCCAAAGGGGGGGGGTATTGGCCTTTTTCGTGGAAAAATGTAAAAAATTAAAATTTCTAAAAATGAAATAAATGCCTTCTATACACCTCAAACATTCACTCTATAATGGAAGATTGTTGTTTTTCGCAATATTTTTTGAAATTTGGGCTCTTTTACTAACATTAACATTTGCGCTGAGGCATCTTTTAGGCTCATTTCTTGTCTTTAATGATTTATTCTGGGTTTTATTTTGTTTATTTGATGAAAATGAACAACAATACACACCATGGAAACATTTTTGTTTTATTTGTGTTGAGTGAGAATTTCACCTAGACCCCAAAGGGGGGGGTATTGGCACTTTTCGTGGAAAAATGTGAAAAATTAAAATTTCTAAAAATGAAATAAATGCCTTCTATACACCTCAAACATTCACTCTATAATGGAAGATTGTTGTTTTTCGCAATATTTTTTGAAATTTTGGCTCTTTTACTAACATTAACATTTGCGCTGAGGCATCTTTTAGGCTCATTTCTTGTCTTTAATGATGTATTCTGGGTTTTATTTTGTTTATTTGATGAAAATGAACAAAAATACACACCATGGAAACATTTTTGTTTGATTTGTTTCGAGTGAGAATTTCACCTAGAACCCAAAGGGGGGGGGTATTGGCACTTTTCATGGAAAAATGTGAAAAATTAAAATTTCTAAAAATGAAATAAATGCCTTCTATACACCTCAAACATTCACTCTATAATGGAAGATTGTTGTTTTTCGCAATATTTTTTGAAATTTGGGCTCTTTTACTAACATTAACTTTTGCGCTGAGGCATCTTTTAGGCTCCTTTCTTGCCTTTAATGATTTATTCTGGGTTTTATTTTGTTTATTTGATGAAAATGAACAACAATACACACCATGGAAACATTTTTGTTTGATTTGTGTCGAGTGAGAATTTCACCTAGAACCCAAAGGGGGGGGTATTGGCACTTTTCACGGAAAAATGTGAAAAATTAAAATTTCTAAAAATTAAAAAAATGCCTTCTATACACCTAAAACATTCACTCTATAATGGAAGATTGTGGTTTTTCGCAATATTTTTTGAAATTTGGGCTCTTTTACTAACATTAACACTTGCGCTGAGGCATCTTTTATGCTCATTTCTTGTCTTTAATGATTTATTCTGGGTTTTATTTTGTTTATTTGATGAAAATGAACAACAATACACACCATGGAAACATTTTTTTTTTATTTGTGTCGATTGAGAATTTCACCTAGAACCCAAAGGGGGGGGTATTGGCACTTTTCGTGGAAAAATGTGAAAAATTAAAATTTCTAAAAATGAAATAAATGCCTTCTATACACCTCAAACATTCACTCTATAATGGAAGATTCTTGTTTTTCGCAATATTTTTTGAAATTTGGGCTCTTTTAATAACATTAACATTTGCGCTGAGGCATCTTTTAGGCTCATTTCTTGTCTTTAATGATATATTCTGGGTTTTATTTTGTTTATTTGATGAAAATGAACAACAATACACACCATGGAAACATTTTTGTTTGATTTGTGTCGAGTGAGAATTTCACCTAGAACCCAAAAAGGGGGGTATTGGCACTTTTCACTGAAAAATGTGAAAAATTAAAATTTCTAAAAATTAAAAAAATGCCTTCTATACACCTAAAACATTCACTCTATAATGGAAGATTGTGGTTTTTCGCAATATTTTTTTGAAATTTGGGCTCTTTTACTAATATTAACATTTGCGCTGAGGTATCTTTTATGCTCATTTCTTGTCTTTAATGATTTATTCTGGGTTTTATTTTGTTTATTTGATGAAAATGAACAACAATACACACCATGGAAATATTTTTGTTTGATTTGTGTTGAGTGAGAATTTCACCTAGAACCCAAAGGGGGGGGTATTGGCCTTTTTCGTGGAAAAATGTGAAAAATTAAAATTTCTAAAAATGAAATAAATGCCTTCTATACACCTCAAACATTCACTCTATAATGGAAGATTGTTGTTTTTCGCAATATTTTTTGAAATTTGGGCTCTTTTACTAACATTAACACTTGCGCTGAGGCATCTTTTATGCTCATTTCTTGTCTTTAATGATTTATTCTGGGTTTTATTTTGTTTATTTGATGAAAATGAACAACAATACACGCCATGGAAACATTTTTGTTTGATTTGTGTCGAGTGAGAATTTCACCTAGAACCCAAAGGGGGGGGGTATTGGCCTTTTTCGTGGAAAAATGTGAAAAATTAAAATTTCTAAAAATGAAATAAATGCCTTCTATACACCTCAAACATTCACTCTATGATGGAAGATTGTTGTTTTTCGCAATATTTTTTGAAATTTGGGCTCTTTTACTAACATTAACTTTTGCGCTGAGGCATCGTTTAGGCTCATTTCTTGCCTTTAATGATTTATTCTGGGTTTTATTTTGTTTATTTGATGAAAATGAACAACAATACACACCATGGAAACATTTTTGTTTGATTTGTGTCGAGTGAGAATTTCACCTAGAACCCAAAGGGGGGGGTATTGGCACTTTTCACGGAAAAATGTGAAAAATTAAAATTTCTAAAAATTAAAAAAATGCCTTCTATACACCTAAAACATTCACTCTTTAATGGAAGATTGTGGTTTTTCGCAATATTTTTTTGAAATTTGGGCTCTTTTACTAACATTAACACTTGCGCTGAGGCATCTTTTATGCTCATTTCTTGTCTTTAATGATTTATTGTGGGTTTTATTTTGTTTATTTGATGAAAATGAACAACAAAACATACCATGGAAACATTTTTGTTTTATTTGTGTCGAGTGAGAATTTCACCTAGAACCCAAAGGGGGGGGGTATTGGCACTTTTCGTGGAAAAATGTGAAAAATTAAAATTTCTAAAAATGAAATAAATGCCTTCTATACACCTCAAACATTCACTCTATAATGGAAGATTGTTGTTTTTCGCAATATTTTTTGAAATTTGGGCTCTTTTACTAACATTAACATTTGCGCTGAGGCATCTTTTATGCTCATTTCTTGTCTTTAATGATTTATTCTGGGTTTTATTTTGGTTTTTTGTCGAAAATGAAGAACAATACACACCATGGAAGCACATTTGTTTGTTTTTGGTCCAGTGAGAATTTCACCTAGAAAAGGGCGGGGTATTGGCACTTTTCACGGAAAAATGTGAAAAATTAAAATTTCTAAAAATTAAAAAAATGCCTTCTATACACCTAAAACATTCACTCTATAATGGAAGATTGTGGTTTTTCGCAATATTTTTTTGAAATTTGGGCTCTTTTACTAACATTAACATTTGCGCTGAGGCATCTTTTATGCTCATTTCTTGTCTTTAATGATTTATTCTGGGTTTTATTTTGTTTATTTGATGAAAATGAACAACAATACACACCATGGAAACATTTTTGTTTGATTTGTGTCGAGTGAGAATTTCACCTAGAACCCAAAGGGGGGGGTATTGGCACTTTTCGTGGAAAAATGTGAAAAATTAAAATTTCTAAAAATGAAATAAATGCCTTCTATACACCTCAAACATTCACTCTATAATGGAAGATTGTTGTTTTTTCGCAATATTTTTTGAAATTTGGGCTCTTTTACTAACATTAACACTTGCGCTGAGGCATCTTTTATGCTCATTTCTTGTCTTTAATGATTTATTCTGGGTTTTATTTTGGTTTTTTGTCGAAAATGAAGAACAATACACACCATGGAAGCACATTTGTTTGTTTTTGGTCCAGTGAGAATTTCACCTAGAAAAGGGCGGGGTATTGGCACTTTTCGTGGAAAAATGTGAAAAATTAAAATTTCTAAAAATGAAATAAATGCCTTCTATACACCTCAAACATTCACTCTATAATGGAAGATTGTTGTTTTTCGCAATATTTTTTGAAATTTGGGCTCTTTTACTAACATTAACATTTGCGCTGAGGCATCTTTTAGGCTCATTTCTTGTCTTTAATGATTTATTCTGGGTTTTATTTTGTTTATTTGATGAAAATGAACAACAATACACACCATGGAAACATTTTTGTTTGATTTGTGTCGAGTGAGAATTTCACCTAGAACCCAAAGGGGGGGGTATTGGCACTTTTCGTGGAAAAATGTGAAAAATTAAAATTTCTAAAAATGAAATAAATGCCTTCTATACACCTCAAACATTCACTCTATAATGGAAGATTGTTGTTTTTCGCAATATTTTTTGAAATTTGGGCTCTTTTACTAACATTAACTTTGGCGCTGAGGCATCTTTTAGGCTCATTTCTTGCCTTTAATGATTTATTCTGGGTTTTATTTTGTTTATTTGATGAAAATGAACAACAATACACACCTTGGAAACATTTTTGTTTGATTTGTGTCGAGTGAGAATTTCACCTAGAACCCAAAGGGGGGGGTATTGGCACTTTTCACGGAAAAATGTGAAAAATTAAAATTTCTAAAAATTAAAAAAATGCCTTCTATACACCTAAAACATTCACTCTATAATGGAAGATTGTGGTTTTTCGCAATATTTTTTTGAAATTTGGGCTCTTTTACTAACATTAACATTTGCGCTGAGGCATCTTTTATGCTCATTTCTTGTCTTTAATGATTTATTCTGGGTTTTATTTTGTTTATTTGATGAAAATGAACAACAATACACACCATGGAAACATTTTTGTTTGATTTGTGTCGAGTGAGAATTTCACCTAGAACCCAAAGGGGGGGGTATTGGCACTTTTCGTGGAAAAATGTGAAAAATTAAAATTTCTAAAAATGAAATAAATGCCTTCTATACACCTCAAACATTCACTCTATAATGGAAGATTGTTGTTTTTCGCAATATTTTTTGAAATTTGGGCTCTTTTACTAACATTAACACTTGCGCTGAGGCATCTTTTATGCTCATTTCTTGTCTTTAATGATTTATTCTGGGTTTTATTTTGGTTTTTTGTCGAAAATGAAGAACAATACACACCATGGAAGCACATTTGTTTGTTTTTGGTCCAGTGAGAATTTCACCTAGAAAAGGGCGGGGTATTGGCACTTTTCGTGGAAAAATGTGAAAAATTAAAATTTCTAAAAATGAAATAAATGCCTTCTATACACCTCAAACATTCACTCTATAATGGAAGATTGTTGTTTTTCGCAATATTTTTTGAAATTTGGGCTCTTTTACTAACATTAACATTTGCGCTGAGGCATCTTTTAGGCTCATTTCTTGTCTTTAATGATTTATTCTGGGTTTTATTTTGTTTATTTGATGAAAATGAACAACAATACACACCATGGAAACATTTTTGTTTGATTTGTGTCGAGTGAGAATTTCACCTAGAACCCAAAGGGGGGGGTATTGGCACTTTTCGTGGAAAAATGTGAAAAATTAAAATTTCTAAAAATGAAATAAATGCCTTCTATACACCTCAAACATTCACTCTATAATGGAAGATTGTTGTTTTTCGCAATATTTTTTGAAATTTGGGCTCTTTTACTAACATTAACTTTTGCGCTGAGGCATCTTTTAGGCTCATTTCTTGTCTTTAATGATTTATTCTGGGTTTTATTTTGTTTATTTGATGAAAATGAACAACAATACACACCATGGAAACATTTTTTTTTTATTTGTGTCGAGTGAGAATTTCACCTAGAACCCAAAGGGGGGGGTATTGGCACTTTTCGTGGAAAAATGTGAAAAATTAAAATTTCTAAAAATGAAATAAATGCCTTCTATACACCTCAAACATTCACTCTATAATGGAAGATTCTTGTTTTTCGCAATATTTTTTGAAATTTGGGCTCTTTTACTAACATTAACATTTGCGCTGAGGCATCTTTTAGGCTCATTTCTTGTCTTTAATGATGTATTCTGGGTTTTATTTTGTTTATTTGATGAAAATGAACAACAATACACACCATGGAAACATTTTTGTTTGATTTGTGTCGAGTGAGAATTTCACCTAGAACCCAAAAAGGGGGGGTATTGGCACTTTTCACTGAAAAATGTGAAAAATTAAAATTTCTAAAAATTAAAAAAATGCCTTCTATACACCTAAAACATTCACTCTATAATGGAAGATTGTGGTTTTTCGCAATATTTTTTTGAAATTTGGGCTCTTTTACTAATATTAACATTTGCGCTGAGGTATCTTTTATGCTCATTTCTTGTCTTTAATGATTTATTCTGGGTTTTATTTTGTTTATTTGATGAAAATGAACAACAATACACACCATGGAAATATTTTTGTTTGATTTGTGTTGAGTGAGAATTTCACCTAGAACCCAAAGGGGGGGGTATTGGCCTTTTTCGTGGAAAAATGTGAAAAATTAAAATTTCTAAAAATGAAATAAATGCCTTCTATACACCTCAAACATTCACTCTATAATGGAAGATTGTTGTTTTTCGCAATATTTTTTGAAATTTGGGCTCTTTTACTAACATTAACACTTGCGCTGAGGCATCTTTTATGCTCATTTCTTGTCTTTAATGATTTATTCTGGGTTTTATTTTGTTTATTTGATGAAAATGAACAACAATACACGCCATGGAAACATTTTTGTTTGATTTGTGTCGAGTGAGAATTTCACCTAGAACCCAAAGGGGGGGGTATTGGCCTTTTTCGTGGAAAAATGTGAAAAATTAAAATTTCTAAAAATGAAATAAATGCCTTCTATACACCTCAAACATTCACTCTATGATGGAAGATTGTTGTTTTTCGCAATATTTTTTGAAATTTGGGCTCTTTTACTAACATTAACTTTTGCGCTGAGGCATCGTTTAGGCTCATTTCTTGCCTTTAATGATTTATTCTGGGTTTTATTTTGTTTATTTGATGAAAATGAACAACAATACACACCATGGAAACATTTTTGTTTGATTTGTGTCGAGTGAGAATTTCACCTAGAACCCAAAGGGGGGGGTATTGGCACTTTTCACGGAAAAATGTGAAAAATTAAAATTTCTAAAAATTAAAAAAATGCCTTCTATACACCTAAAACATTCACTCTATAATGGAAGATTGTGGTTTTTCGCAATATTTTTTTGAAATTTGGGCTCTTTTACTAACATTAACACTTGCGCTGAGGCATCTTTTATGCTCATTTCTTGTCTTTAATGATTTATTGTGGGTTTTATTTTGTTTATTTGATGAAAATGAACAACAATACATACCATGGAAACATTTTTGTTTTATTTGTGTCGAGTGAGAATTTCACCTAGAACCCAAAGGGGGGGGGTATTGGCACTTTTCGTGGAAAAATGTGAAAAATTAAAATTTCTAAAAATGAAATAAATGCCTTCTATACACCTCAAACATTCACTCTATAATGGAAGATTGTTGTTTTTCGCAATATTTTTTGAAATTTGGGCTCTTTTACTAACATTAACATTTGCGCTGAGGCATCTTTTATGCTCATTTCTTGTCTTTAATGATTTATTCTGGGTTTTATTTTGGTTTTTTGTCGAAAATGAAGAACAATACACACCATGGAAGCACATTTGTTTGTTTTTGGTCCAGTGAGAATTTCACCTAGAAAAGGGCGGGGTATTGGCACTTTTCACGGAAAAATGTGAAAAATTAAAATTTCTAAAAATTAAAAAAATGCCTTCTATACACCTAAAACATTCACTCTATAATG
Organism: Hetaerina americana; assembly: GCF_022747635.1. Taxonomy (NCBI): domain Eukaryota; kingdom Metazoa; phylum Arthropoda; class Insecta; order Odonata; family Calopterygidae; genus Hetaerina; species Hetaerina americana. The sequence goes on along the minus strand of NW_027287153.1, from coordinate 59,025 downwards.
GAAGATTGTGGTTTTTCGCAATATTTTTTTGAAATTTGGGCTCTTTTACTAACATTAACATTTGCGCTGAGGCATCTTTTATGCTCATTTCTTTCTTGTCTTTAATGATTTATTCTGGGTTTTATTTTGTTTATTTGATGAAAATGAACAACAATACACACCATGGAAACATTTTTGTTTGATTTGTGTCGAGTGAGAATTTCACCTAGAACCCAAAGGGGAGGGTATTGGCACTTTTCATGGAAAAATGTGAAAAATTAAAATTTCTAAAAATGAAATAAATGCCTTCTATACACCTCAAACATTCACTCTATAATGGAAGATTGTTGTTTTTCGCAATATTTTTTGAAATTTGGGCTCTTTTACTAACATTAACATTTTGCGCTGAGGCATCTTTTAGGCTCATTTCTTGTCTTTAATGATTTATTCTGGGTTTTATTTTGTTTATTTGATGAAAATGAACAACAATACACACCATGGAAACATTTTTGTTTGATTTGTGTTGAGTGAGAATTTCACCTAGAACCCAAAGGGGGGGGTATTGGCACTTTTCATGGAAAAATGTGAAAAATTAAAATTTCTAAAAATGAAATAAATGCCTTCTATACACCTCAAACATTCACACTATAATGGAAGATTGTTGTTTTTCGCAATATTTTTTGAAATATGGGCTCTTTTACTAACATTAACACTTGCGCTGAGGCATGTTTTATGCTCATTTCTTGTCTTTAATGATTTATTCTGGGTTTTATTTTGTTTATTTGATGAAAATGAACAACAATACACGCCATGGAAACATTTTTGTTTGATTTGTGTCGAGTGAGAATTTCACCTAGAACCCAAAGGGGGGGGGTATTGGCACTTTTCATGGAAAAATGTGAAAAATTAAAATTTCTAAAAATGAAATAAATGCCTTCTATACACCTCAAACATTCACTCTATAATGGAAGATTGTTGTTTTTCGCAATATTTTTTGAAATTTGGGCTCTTTTACTAACATTAACATTTGCGCTGAGGCATCTTTTATGCTCATTTCTTGTCTTTAATGATTTATTCTGAGTTTTATTTTGTTTATTTGATGAAAATGAACAACAATACACACCATGGAAACATTTTTGTTTGATTTGTGTCGAGTGAGAATTTCACCTAGAACCCAAAGGGGGGGGTATTGGCACTTTTCACGGAAAAAAGTGAAAAATTAAAATTTCTAAAAATTAAAAAAATGCCTTCTATACACCTAAAACATTCACTCTATAATGGAAGATTGTGGTTTTTCGCAATATTTTTTTGAAATTTGGGCTCCCTTTACTAACATTAACATTTGCGCTGAGGCATCTTTATGCTCATTTCTTGTCTTTAATGATTTATTCTGGGTTTTATTTTGTTTATTTGATGAAAATGAACAACAATACACACCATGGAAACATTTTTGTTTGATTTGGGTCGAGTGAGAATTTCACCTAGAACCCAAAGGGGGGGGTATTGGCACTTTTCACGGAAAAATGTGAAAAATTAAAATTTCTAAAAAAGAAATAAATGCCTTCTATACACCTCAAACATTTACTCTATAATGGAAGATTGTGGTTTTTCGCAATATTTTTTTGAAATTTGGGCTCTTTTACTAACATTAACACTTGCGCTGAGGCATCTTTTATGCTCATTTCTTGTCTTTAATGTTTTATTCTGGGTATTATTTTGTTTATTTGATGAAAATGAACAACAATACACACCATGGAAACATTTTTGTTTGATTTGTGTTGAGTGAGAATTTCACCTAGAACCCAAAGGGGGGGGTATTGGCCTTTTTCGTGGAAAAATGTGAAAAATTAAAATTTCTAAAAATGAAATAAATGCCTTCTATACACCTCAAACATTCACTCTATAATGGAAGATTGTTGTTTTTCGCAATATTTTTTGAAATTTGGGCTCTTTTACTAACATTAACATTTTCGCTGAGGCATCTTTTAGGCTCATTTCTGGTCTTTAATGATGTATTCTGGGTTTTATTTTGTTTATTTGATGAAAATGAACAACAATACACACCATGGAAACATTTTTGTTTTATTTGTGTCGAGTGAGAATTTCACCTAGAACTCAAAGGGGGGGTATTGGTACTTTTCACGGAAAAATGTGAAAAATTAAAATTTCTAAAAATTAAAAAAAATGCCTTCTATACACCTAAAACATTCACTCTATAATGGAAGATTGTGGTTTTTCGCAATATTTTTTTGAAATTTGGGCTCTTTTACTAACATTAGCACTTGCGCTGAGGCATCTTTTATGCTCATTTCTTGTCTTTAATGATTTATTCTGGGTTTTATTTTGTTATTTGATGAAAATGAACAACAATACACACCATGGAAACATTTTTGTTTGATTTGTGTCGAGTGAGAATTTCACCTAGAACCCAAACGGGGGGGTATTGGCACTTTTCGTGGAAAAATGTGAAAAATTAAAATTTCTAAAAATGAAATAAATGCCTTCTATACACCTCAAACATTCACTCTATAATGGAAGATTGTTGTTTGTCGCAATATTTTTTGAAATTTGGGCTCTTTTACTAACATTAACATTTGCGCTGAGGCATCTTTTAGGCTCATTTCTTGTCTTTAATGATTTATTCTGGGTTTTATTTTGTTTATTTGATGAAAATGAACAACAATACACACCATGGAAACATTTTTGTTTGATTTGTGTTGAGTGAGAATTTCACCTAGAACCCAAAGGGGGGTAATTGGCACTTTTCATGGAAAAATGTGAAAAATTAAAATTTCTAAAAATGAAATAAATGCCTTCTATACACCTCAAACATTCACTCTATAATGGAAGATTGTTGTTTTTCGCATTATTTTTTGAAATTTGGGCTCTTTTACTAACATTAACTTTTGCGCTGAGGCATCTTTTAGGCTCATTTCTTGTCTTTAATGATTTATTCTGGGTTTTATTTTGTTTATTTGATGAAAATGAACAACAATACACGCCATGGAAACATTTTTGTTTTATTTGTGTCGAGTGAGAATTTCACCTAGAACCCAAAGGGGGGGGTATTGGCACTTTTCGTGGAAAAATGTAAAAAATTAAAATTTCTAAAAATGAAATAAATGCCTTCTATACACCTAAAACATTCACTCTATAATGGAAGATTGTGGTTTTTCGCAATATTTTTTTGAAATTTGGGCTCTTTTACTAACATTAACATTTGCGCTGAGGCATCTTTTATGCTCATTTCTTGTCTTTAATGATTTATTCTGGGTTTTATTTTGTTTATTTGATGAAAATGAACAACAATACACACCATGGAAACATTTTTGTTTGATTTGTGTGGAGTGAGAATTTCACCTAGAACCCAAAGGGGGGGGTATTGGCCTTTTTCGTGGAAAAATGTGAAAAATTAAAATTTCTAAAAATGAAAAAAATGCCTTCTATACACCTCAAACATTCACTCTATAATGGAAGATTGTAGTTTTTTCGCAATATTTTTTGAAATTTGGGCTCTTTTACTAACATTAACATTTGCGCTGAGGCATCTTTTAGGCTCATTTCTTGTCTTTAATGATTTATTCTGGGTTTTATTTTGTTTATTTGATGAAAATGAACAACAATACACACCATGGAAACATTTTTGTTTGATTTGTGTCGAGTGAGAATTTCACCTAAAACCCAAAGGGGGGCATGGAAAAATGTGAAAAATTAAAATTTCTAAAAATAAAATAAATGCCTTCTATACACATCAAACATTCACTCTATAATGGAAGATTGTTGTTTTTCGCAATATTTTTTGAAATTTGGGCTCTTTTACTAACATTAACACTTGCGCTGAGGCATCTTTTATGCTCATTTCTTGTCTTTAATGATTTATTCTGGGTTTTATTTTGTTTATTTGATGAAAATGAACAACAATACACACCATGGAAACATTTTTGTTTGATTTGTGTGGAGTGAGAATTTCACCTAGAACCCAAAGGGGGGGGTATTGGCCTTTTTCGTGGAAAAATGTGAAAAATTAAAATTTCTAAAAATGAAATAAATGCCTTCTATACACCTCAAACATTCACTCTATAATGGAAGATTGTAGTTTTTCGCAATATTTTTTGAAATTTGGGCTCTTTTACTAACATTAACATTTGCGCTGAGGCATCTTTTAGGCTCATTTCTTGTCTTTAATGATTTATTCTGGGTTTTATTTTGTTTATTTGATGAAAATGAACAACAATACACACCATGGAAACATTTTTGTTTGATTTGTGTCGAGTGAGAATTTCACCTAAAACCCAAAGGGGGGCATGGAAAAATGTGAAAAATTAAAATTTCTAAAAATAAAATAAATGCCTTCTATACACATCAAACATTCACTCTATAATGGAAGATTGTTGTTTTTCGCAATATTTTTTGAAATTTGGGCTCTTTTACTAACATTAACACTTGCGCTGAGGCATCTTTTATGCTCATTTCTTGTCTTTAATGATTTATTCTGGGTTTTATTTTGTTTATTTGATGAAAATGAACAACAATACACGCCATGGAAACATTTTTGTTTGATTTGTGTCGAGTGAGAATTTCACCTAGAACCCAAAGGGGGGGGTATTGGCACTTTTCATGGAAAAATGTGAAAAATTAAAATTTTTAAAAATGAAAAAAATGCCATCTATACACCTCAAACATTCACTCTATAATGGAAGATTGTTGTTTTTCGCAATGTTTTCTTTAAATTTGGGCTCTTTTACTAACATTAACATTTGCGCTGAGGCATCTTTATGCTCATTTCTTGTCTTTAATGATTTATTCTGGGTTTTATTTTGTTTATTTGATGAAAATGAACAACAATACACACCATGGAAACATTTTTGTTTGATTTGGGTCGAGCTAGAATTTCACCTAGAACCCAAAGGGGGGGGGTATTGGCACTTTTCACGGAAAAATGTGAAAAATTAAAATTTCTAAAAAAGAAATAAATGCCTTCTATACACCTAAAACATTCACTCTATAATGGAAGATTGTGGTTTTTTCGCAATATTTTTTTGAAATTTGGGCTCTTTTAATAACATTAACACTTGCGCTGAGGCATCTTTTATGCTCATTTCTTGTCTTTAATGATTTATTCTGGGTTTTATTTTGTTTATTTGATGAAAATGAACAACAATACACACCATGGAAACATTTTTGTTTGATATGGGTCGAGTGAGAATTTCACCTAGAACCCAAAGGGGGGGGGTATTGGCCTTTTTGTGGAAAAATGTGAAAAATTAAAATTTCTAAAAATGAAATAAATGCCTTCTATACACCTCAAACATTCACTCTATAATGGAAGATTGTTGTTTTTCGCAAAATTTTTAGAAATTTGGGCTCTTATACTAACATTAACATTTGCGCTGAGGCATCTTTTAGGCTCATTTCTTGTCTTTAATGATTTATTCTGGGTTTTATTTTGTTTTATTTGATGAAAATGAACAACAATACACGCCATGGAAACATATTTGTTTGATTTGTGTCGAGTGAGAATTTCACCTAGAACCCAAAGGGGGGGGGGGGGCACTTTTCATGGAAAAATGTGAAAAATTAAACTTTCTAAAAATGAAATAAATGCCTTCTATACACCTCAAACATTCACTCTATAATGGAAGATTGTTGTTTTTCGCAATATTTTTTGAAATTTGGGCTCCTTTTACTAACATTAACACTTGCGCTGAGGCATCTTTTATGCTCATTTCTTGCCTTTAATGATTTATTCTGGGTTTTATTTTGTTTATTTGATGAAAATGAACAACAATACACACCATGGAAACATTTTTGTTTTATTTGTGTCGAGTGAGAATTTCACCTAGAACCCAAAGGGGGGGTATTGGCACTTTTCGTGGAAAAATGTGAAAAATTAAAATTTCTAAAAATGAAATAAATTGCCTTCTATACACCTCAAACATTCACTCTATAATGGAAGATTGTTGTTTTTCGCAATATTTTTTGAAATTTGGGCTCTTTTACTAACATTAACATTTGCGCTGAGGCATCTTTTAGGCTCATTTCTTGTCTTTAATGATTTATTCTGGGTTTTATTTTGTTTATTTGATGAAAAGAACAACAATACACACCATGGAAACATTTTTGTTTGATTTGTGTTGAGTGAGAATTTCACCTAGAACCCAAAGGGGGGGGGTATTGGCCTTTTTCGTGGAAAAATGTGAAAAATAAAATTTCTAAAAATGAAATAAATGCCTTCTATACACCTCAAACATTCACTCTAAAATGGAAAATTGTTGTTTTTCGCAATATTTTTTGAAATTTGGGCTCTTTACTAACATTAACATTTGCGCTGAGGCATCTTTTAGGCTCATTTCTTGTCTTTAATGATTTTATTCTGGGTTTTATTTTGTTTATTTGATGAAAATGAACAACAATACACACCATGGAAACATTTTTGTTTTATTTGTGTCGAGTGAGAATTTCACCTAGAACCCAAAGGGGGGGGTATTGGCACTTTTCGTGGAAAAATGTGAAAAATTAAAATTTCTAAAAATGAAATAAATGCCTTCTATACACCTCAAACATTCACTCTATAATGGAAGATTGTTGTTTTTCCGCAATATTTTTTGAAATTTGGGCTCTTTTACTATCATTAACATTTGCGCTGAGGCATTTTTTATGCTCATTTCTTGTCTTTAATGATTTATTCTGGGTTTTATTTTGTTTATTTGATGAAAATGAACAACAATACACACCATGGAAACATTTTTTTTTTATTTGTGTCGAGTGAGAATTTCACCTAGAACCCAAAGGGGGGGGGTATTGGCACTTTTCACGGAAAAAAAGTGAAAAATTAAAATTTCTAAAAATTAAAAAAATGCCTTCTATACACCTAAAACATTCACTCTATAATGGAAGATTGTGGTTTTTTCGCAATATTTTTTGAAATTTGGGCTCTTTTACTAACATTAACATTTGCGCTGAGGCATCTTTTATGCTCATTTCTTGTCTTTAATGATTTATTCTGGGTTTTATTTTGTTTATTTGATGAAAATGAACAACAATACACACCATGGAAACATTTTTGTTTGATTTGTGTGGAGTGAGAATTTCACCTAGAACCCAAAGGGGGGGGGTATTGGCCTTTTTCGTGGAAAAATGTGAAAAATTAAAATTTCTAAAAATGAAATAAATGCCTTCTATACACCTCAAACATTCACTCTATAATGGAAGATTGTAGTTTTTCGCAATATTTTTTGAAATTTGGGCTCTTTTACTAACATTTACATTTGCGCTGAGGCATCTTTTAGGCTCATTTCTTGTCTTTAATGATTTATTCTGGGTTTTATTTTGTTTATTTGATGAAAATGAACAACAATACACACCATGGAAACATTTTTGTTTGATTTGTGTCGAGTGAGAATTTCACCTAGAACCCAAAGGGGGGCATGGAAAAATGTGAAAAATTAAAATTTCTAAAAATGAAATAAATGCCTTCTATACACCTCAAACATTCACTCTATAATGGAAGATTGTTGTTTTTCGCAATATTTTTTGAAATTTGGGCTCTTTTACTAACATTAACACTTGCGCTGAGGCATCTTTTATGCTCATTTCTTGTCTTTAATGATTTACTACCTTGATCAAAAAGTTCCCGGAATAACCACCGTGTGGCGCTCCCATCGTTCCGATTTGAGTTCTGTTTTTTTTGTTAAATTGGTACATCTGTTGTTGATATTCCCTTTAAATCTTAGTGTCATAACTTGACATTTGCAAAAGTTACGTAGCCAAGAGTACATCTATCTCTGTGTGTGTTGGCGATTTTTTACAATTTCAGAAATGGATTTAAATTTGCAACAACGAACTTGTATTAAATTTTGCGTAAAAAACGGATTTAGTGGCGCACGGACGTTGGAAATGTTGGAAAAGTGTTTCGGCAACGATTCTCTAAAAAAACGGTCGTTTACCAGTGGCACGAGCGGTTCAGAAGTGGTCGTGAGTCAATCGAAGATGATGAACGCAGTGGCAGACCATCGACATCGAAAGTCGGTGAAAAAATTGATAAAGTAAAAGAAATGTTGGTCAATAACCGCAAATTAACCATCAGAGAAATAGCGGAGGACTTGAACATTGCCTATGGATCCGCCCAAGACATTGTGGTTAATGATTTGGGTTTCCGTCGTGTAGCATGCCAAAAGACCTCAATTTCATGCAAAAAAGAGACCGTGTTGACGTCGCACAAGACATGATTTGCGAGGCTGAATCCGATCCCACATTCATCAAAAGGATCATTACTGGAGACGAGACGTGGGTTTATGAGTACGACACGCAATCCAGACATCAGGCAAGTGAATGGCGTTCACCAAATGAGCCGAGACCAAAAAAACCACGTCGTTTTCAGTCAAAAAAGAAGGCAATGCTGACGGTTTTCATGGATTACAACGGTGTAGTGCATCATGAATTTTTGCCAGAAGGCCAGACAGTAAACAAAGAGTATTATTTGGGCGTTATGAGACGTTTGCGTGAAGCAATTCGCCGAAAGAGACCAGAAATGTGGGCAGAAAACTCGTGGATTTTGCACCATGATAACGCACCGTCGCACAGTGCTATCATTATTCGTAATTTTTTGACGAAAAATGCAACAAATACCATCCAACAGCCACCGAATTCACCTGATTTGGCTCCCTGTGACTTCTTTCTGTTCAATCGAGTTAAAAAACCATTACGGGGAACGCGTTTTAGCAGCCGAGAGGAAGTAATGGAAAAATCGCAGGAAGCACTGATGGACATACCGAAAACCGAATATAAAAAATGTTTCGAGGATTGGATCAAGCGCTGGCATAAGTGTGTTGCAGTCGATGGGGATTACTTTGAAGGGGACAATATAGATTTAGATGAATAAACTTGTATTTTTAATTTTCTGAATAAATTCCGGGAAATTTTTGATCAAGGTAGTATTCTGGGTTTTATTTTGTTTATTTGATGAAAATGAACAACAATACACGCCATGGAAACATTTTTGTTTGATTTGTGTCGAGTGAGAATTTCACCTACAACCCAAAGGGGGGGGTATTGGCACTTTTCACGGAAAAATGTGAAAAATTAAAATTTCTAAAAAAGAAATAAATGCCTTCTATACACCTAAAACATTCACTCTATAATGGAAGATTGTGGTTTTTCGCAATATTTTTTTGAAATTTGGGCTCTTTTAATAACATTAACACTTGCGCTGAGGCATCTTTTATGCTCATTTCTTGTCTTTAATGATTTATTCTGGGTTTTATTTTGTTTATTTGATGAAAATGAACAACAATACACACCATGGAAACATTTTTGTTTGATTTGTGTTGAGTGAGAATTTCACCTAGAACCCAAAGGGGGGGGTATTGGCCTTTTTCGTGGAAAAATGTGAAAAATTAAAATTTCTAAAAATGAAATAAATGCCTTCTATACACCTCAAACATTCACTCTATAATGGAAGATTGTGGTTTTTCGCAATATTTTTTGAAATTTGGGCTCTTTTACTAACATTAACACTTGCGCTGAGGCATCTTTTATGCTCATTTCTTGCCTTTAATGATTTATTCTGGGTTTTATTTTGTTTATTTGATGAAAATGAACAACAATACACACCATGGAAACATTTTTGTTTGATTTGTGTCGAGTGAGAATTTCACCTAGAACCCAAAGGGGGGGGTATTGGCAGTTTTCACGGAAAAATGTGAAAAATTAAAATTTCTAAAAATTAAAAAAATGCCTTCTATACACCTAAAACATTCACTCTATGATGGAAGATTGTGGTTTTTCGCAATATTTTTTTGAAATTTGGGCTCTTTTACTAACATTAACACTTGCGCTGAGGCATCTTTTATGCTCATTTCTTGTCTTTAATGATTTATTCTGGGTTTTATTTTGTTTATTTGATGAAAATGAACAACAATACACACCATGGAAACATTTTTGTTTGATTTGTGTGGAGTGAGAATTTCACCTAGAACCCAAAGGGGGGGGTATTGGCCTTTTTCGTGGAAAAATGTGAAAAATTAAAATTTCTAAAAATGAAATAAATGCCTTCTATACACCTCAAACATTCACTCTATAATGGAAGTTTGTTGTTTTTCGCAATATTTTTTGAAATTTGGGCTCTTATACTAACATTAACATTTGCGCTGAGGCATCTTTTAGGCTCATTTCTTGTCTTTAATGATTTATTCTGGGTTTTATTTTGTTTATTTGATGAAAATGAACAACAATACACGCCATGGAAACATTTTTGTTTGATTTTATTCGAGTGAGAATTTCACCTAGAACCCAAAGGGGGGGGTATTGGCACTTTTCATGGAAAAATGTGAAAAATTAAAATTTCTAAAAATGAAATAAATGCCTTCTATACACCTCAAACATTCACTCTTTAATGGAAGATTGTTGTTTTTCGCAATATTTTTTGAAATTTGGGCTCTTTTACTAACATTAACTTTTGCGCTGAGGCATCTTTTAGGCTCATTTCTTGTCTTTAATGATTTATTCTGGGTTTTATTTTGTTTATTTGATGAAAATGAACAACAATACACACCATGGAAACATTTTTGTTTGATTTGTGTCGAGTGAGAATTTCACCTAGAACCCAAAGGGGGGGGTATTGGCACTTTTCCTGGAAAAATGTGAAAAATTAAAATTTCTAAAAATGAAATAAATGCCTTCTATACACCTAAAACATTCACTCTATAATGGAAGATTGTGGTTTTTCGCAATATTTTTTTGAAATTTGGGCTCTTTTACTAACATTAACACTTGCGCTGAGGCATCTTTTATGCTCATTTCTTGTCTTTAATGATTTATTCTGGGTTTTATTTTGTTTATTTGATGAAAATGAACAACAATACACACCATGGAAACATTTTTGTTTTATTTGTGTCGAGTGAGAATTTCACCTAGAACCCAAAGGGGGGGGTATTGGCACTTTTCGTGGAAAAATGTGAAAAATTAAAATTTCTAAAAATGAAATAAATGCCTTCTATACACCTCAAACATTCACTCTATAATGGAAGATTGTTGTTTTTCGCAATATTTTTTGAAATTTGGGCTCTTTTACTAACATTAACATTTGCGCCTAGGCATCTTTTAGGCTCATTTCTTGTCTTTAATGATTTATTCTGGGTTTTATTTTGTTTATTTGATGAAAATGAACAACAATACACACCATGGAAACATTTTTGTTTGATTTGTGTTGAGTGAGAATTTCACCTAGAACCCAAAGGGGGGGGTATTGGCCTTTTTCGTGGAAAAATGTGAAAAATTAAAATTTCTAAAAATGAAATAAATGCCTTCTATACACCTCAAACATTCACTCTATAATGGAAGATTGTTGTTTTTCGCAATATTTTTTGAAATTTGGGCTCTTTTACTAACATTAACATTTGCGCTGAGGCATCTTTTAGGCTCATTTCTTGTCTTTAATGATTTATTCTGGGTTTTATTTTGTTTATTTGATGAAAATGAACAACAATACACACCATGGAAACATTTTTGTTTGATTTTTGTTGAGTGAGAATTTCACCTAGAACCCAAAGGGGGGGGTATTGGCACTTTTCATGGAAAAATGTGAAAAATTAAAATTTCTAAAAATGAAATAAATGCCTTCTATACACCTCAAACATTCACTCTATAATGGAAGATTGTTGTTTTTCGCAATATTTTTTGAAATTTGGGCTCTTTTACTAACATTAACACTTGCGCTGAGGCATCTTTTATGCTCATTTCTTGTCTTTAATGATTTATTCTGGGTTTTATTTTGTTTATTTGATGAAAATGAACAACAATACACGCCATGGAAACATTTTTGTTTGATTTGTGTCGAGTGAGAATTTCACCTAGAACCCAAAGGGGGGGGTATTGGCACTTTTCATGGAAAAATGTGAAAAATTAAAATTTCTAAAAATGAAATAAATGCCTTCTATACACCTCAAACATTCACTCTATAATGGAAGATTGTTGTTTTTCGCAATATTTTTTGAAATTTGGGCTCTTTTACTAACATTAACATTTGCGCTGAGGCATCTTTATGCTCATTTCTTGTCTTAAATGATTTATTCTGGGTTTTATTTTGTTTATTTGATGAAAATGAACAACAATACACACCATGGAAACATTTTTGTTTTTATTTGGGTCGAGCGAGAATTTCACCTAGAATCCACAGGGGGGGGTATTGGCACTTTTCACGGAAAAATGTGGAAAATTAAAATTTCTAAAAAAGAAATAAATGCCTTCTATACACCTAAAACATTCACTCTATAATGGAAGATTGTGGTTTTTCGCAATATTTTTTTGAAATTTGGGCTCTTTTAATAACATTAACACTTGCGCTGAGGCATCTTTTATGCTCATTTCTTGTCTTTAATGATTTATTCTGGGTTTTATTTTGTTTATTTGATGAAAATGAACAACAATACACACCATGGAAACATTTTTGTTTTATTTGTGTCGAGTGAGAATTTCACCTAGAACCCAAAGGGGGGGGTATTGGCACTTTTCGTGGAAAAATGTGAAAAATTAAAATTTCTAAAAATGAAATAAATGCCTTCTATACACCTCAAACATTCACTCTATAATGGAAGATTGTTGTTTTTCGCAATATTTTTTGAAATTTGGGCTCTTTTACTAACATTAACATTTGCGCCTAGGCATCTTTTAGGCTCATTTCTTGTCTTTAATGATTTATTCTGGGTTTTATTTTGTTTATTTGATGAAAATGAACAACAATACACACCATGGAAACATTTTTGTTTGATTTGTGTTGAGTGAGAATTTCACCTAGAACCCAAAGGGGGGGGGTATTGGCCTTTTTCGTGGAAAAATGTGAAAAATTAAAATTTCTAAAAATGAAATAAATGCCTTCTATACACCTCAAACATTCACTCTATAATGGAAGATTGTTGTTTTTCGCAATATTTTTTGAAATTTGGGCTCTTTTACTAACATTAACACTTGCGCTGAGGCATCTTTTATGCTCATTTCTTGTCTTTAATGATTTATTCTGGGTATTATTTTGTTTATTTGATGAAAATGAACAACAATACACGCCATGGAAACATTTTTGTTTGATTTGTGTCGAGTGAGAATTTCATCTAGAACCCAAAGGGGGGGGTATTGGCACTTTTCATGGAAAAATGTGAAAAATTAAAATTTCTAAAAATGAAATAAATGCCTTCTATACACCTCAAACATTCACTCTATAATGGAAGATTGTTGTTTTTCGCAATATTTTTTGAAATTTGGGCTCTTTTACTAACATTAACATTTGCGCTGAGGCATCTTTATGCTCATTTCTTGTCTTTAATGATTTCTTCTGGGTTTTATTTTGTTTATTTGATGAAAATGAACAACAATACACACCATGGAAACATTTTTGTTTGATTTGGGTCGAGCGAGAATTTCACCTAGAACCCAAAGGGGGGGGTATTGGCACTTTTCACGGAAAAATGTGAAAAATTAAAATTTCTAAAAAAGAAATAAATGCCTTCTATACACCTAAAACATTCACTCTATAATGGAAGATTGTGGTTTTTCGCAATATTTTTTTGAAATTTGGGCTCTTTTAATAACATTAACACTTGCGCTGAGGCATCTTTTATGCTCATTTCTTGTCTTTAATGATTTATTCTGGGTTTAATTTTGTTTATTTGATGAAAATGAACAACAATACACACCATGGAAACATTTTTGTTTGATTTGTGTCGAGTGAGAATTTCACCTAGAACCCAAAGGGGGGGGTATTGGCCTTTTTCGTGGAAAAATGTGAAAAATTAAAATTTCTAAAAATGAAATAAATGCCTTCTATACACCTCAAACATTCACTCTATAATGGAAGATTGTTGTTTTTCGCAATATTTTTTGAAATTTGGGCCCTTATACTAACATTAACATTTGCGCTGAGGCATCTTTTAGGCTCATTTCTTGTCTTTAATGATTTATTCTGGGTTTTATTTTGTTTATTTGATGAAAATGAACAACAATACACGCCATGGAAACATTTTTGTTTGATTTGTGTTGAGTGAGAATTTCACCTAGAACCCAAAGGGGGGGGGGTATTGGCACTTTTCATGGAAAAATGTGAAAAATTAAAATTTCTAAAAATGAAATAAATGCCTTCTATACACCTCGAACATTCACTCTATAATGGAAGATTGTTGTTTTTCGCAATATTTTTTGAAATTTGGGCTCTTTTACTAACATTAACTTTTGCGCTGAGGCATCTTTTAGGCTCATTTCTTGTCTTTAATGATTTATTCTGGGTTTTATTTTGTTTATTTGATGAAAATGAACAACAATACACACCATGGAAACATTTTTGTTTTATTTGTGTCGAGTGAGAATTTCACCTAGAACCCAAAGGGCAATTGGCACTTTTCGTGGAAAAATGTGAAAAATTAAAATTTCTAAAAATGAAATAAATGCCTTCTATACACCTCAAACATTCACTCTATGATGGAAGATTGTGGTTTTTCGCAATATTTTTTTGAAATTTGGGCTCTTTTACTAACATTAACACTTGCGCTGAGGCATCTTTTATGCTCATTTCTTGTCTTTAATGATTTATTCTGGGTTTTATTTTGTTTATTTGATGAAAATGAACAACAATACACACCATGGAAACATTTTTGTTTGATTTGGGTCGAGCGAGAATTTCACCTAGAACCCAAAGGGGGGGGTATTGGCACTCTTCACGGAAAAATGTGAAAAATTAAAATTTCTAAAAAAGAAATAAATGCCATCTATACACCTAAAACATTCACTCTATAATGGAAGATTGTGGTTTTTCGCAATATTTTTTTGAAATTTGGGCTCTTTTAATAACATTAACACTTGCGCTGAGGCATCTTTTATGCTCATTTCTTGTCTTTAATGATTTATTCTGGGTTTTATTTTGTTTATTTGATGAAAATGAACAACAATACACACCATGGAAACATTTTTGTTTTATTTGTGTCGAGTGAGAATTTCACGTAGAACCCAAAGGGGGGGGTATTGGCACTTTTCGTGGAAAAATGTGAAAAATTAAAATTTCTAAAAATGAAATAAATGCCTTCTATACACCTCAAACATTCACTCTATAATGGAAGATTGTTGTTTTTCGCAATATTTTTTGAAATTTGGGCTCTTTTACTAACATTAACATTTGCGCCTAGGCATCTTTTAGGCTCATTTCTTGTCTTTAATGATTTATTCTGGGTTTTATTTTGTTTATTTGATGAAAATGAACAACAATACACACCATGGAAACATTTTTGTTTGATTTGTGTTGAGTGAGAATTTCACCTAGAACCCAAAGGGGGGGGTATTGGCCTTTTTCGTGGAAAAATGTGAAATATTAAAATTTCTAAAAATGAAATAAATGCCTTCTATACACCTCAAACATTCACTCTATAATGGAAGATTGTTGTTTTTCGCAATATTTTTTGAAATTTGGGCTCTTTTACTAACATTAACATTTGCGCTGAGGCATCTTTTAGGCTCATTTCTTGTCTTTAATGATTTATTCTGGGTTTTATTTTGTTTATTTGATGAAAAAGAACAACAATACACACCATGGAAACATTTTTGTTTGATTTGTGTCGAGTGAGAATTTCACCTAGAACCCAAAGGGGGGCATGGAAAAATGTGAAAAATTAAAATTTCTAAAAATGAAATAAATGCCTTCTATACACCTCAAACATTCACTCTATAATGGAAGATTGTTGTTTTTCGCAATATTTTTTGAAATTTGGGCTCTTTTACTAACATTAACATTTGCGCCTAGGCATCTTTTAGGCTCATTTCTTGTCTTTAATGATTTATTCTGGGTTTTATTTTGTTTATTTGATGAAAATGAACAACAATACACACCATGGAAACATTTTTGTTTGATTTGTGTTGAGTGAGAATTTCACCTAGAACCCAAAGGGGGGGGTATTGGCCTTTTTCGTGGAAAAATGTGAAAAATTAAAATTTCTAAAAATGAAATAAATGCCTTCTATACACCTCAAACATTCACTCTATAATGGAAGATTGTTGTTTTTCGCAATATTTTTTGAAATTTGGGCTCTTTTACTAACATTAACACTTGCGCTGAGGCATCTTTTATGCTCATTTCTTGTCTTTAATGATTTATTCTGGGTTTTATTTTGTTTATTTGATGAAAATGAACAACAATACACGCCATGGAAACATTTTTGTTTGATTTGTGTCGAGTGAGAATTTCACCTAGAACCCAAAGGGGGGGGTATTGGCACTTTTCATGGAAAAATGTGAAAAATTAAAATTTCTAAAAATGAAATAAATGCCTTCTATACACCTCAAACATTCACTCTATAATGGAAGATTGTTGTTTTTCGCAATATTTTTTGAAATTTGGGCTCTTTTACTAACATTAACATTTGCGCTGAGGCATCTTTATGCTCATTTCTTGTCTTTAATGATTTCTTCTGGGTTTTATTTTGTTTATTTGATGAAAATGAACAACAATACACACCATGGAAACATTTTTGTTTGATTTGGGTCGAGCGAGAATTTCACCTAGAACCCAAAGGGGGGGGTATTGGCACTTTTCACGGAAAAATGTGAAAAATTAAAATTTCTAAAAAAGAAATAAATGCCTTCTATACACCTAAAACATTCACTCTATAATGGAAGATTGTGGTTTTTCGCAATATTTTTTTGAAATTTGGGCTCTTTTAATAACATTAACACTTGCGCTGAGGCATCTTTTATGCTCATTTCTTGTCTTTAATGATTTATTCTGGGTTTAATTTTGTTTATTTGATGAAAATGAACAACAATACACACCATGGAAACATTTTTGTTTGATTTGGGTCGAGCGAGAATTTCACCTAGAACCCAAAGGGGGGGGTATTGGCACTCTTCACGGAAAAATGTGAAAAATTAAAATTTCTAAAAAAGAAATAAATGCCATCTATACACCTAAAACATTCACTCTATAATGGAAGATTGTGGTTTTTCGCAATATTTTTTTGAAATTTGGGCTCTTTTAATAACATTAACACTTGCGCTGAGGCATCTTTTATGCTCATTTCTTGTCTTTAATGATTTATTCTGGGTTTTATTTTGTTTATTTGATGAAAATGAACAACAATACACACCATGGAAACATTTTTGTTTTATTTGTGTCGAGTGAGAATTTCACGTAGAACCCAAAGGGGGGGGTATTGGCACTTTTCGTGGAAAAATGTGAAAAATTAAAATTTCTAAAAATGAAATAAATGCCTTCTATACACCTCAAACATTCACTCTATAATGGAAGATTGTTGTTTTTCGCAATATTTTTTGAAATTTGGGCTCTTTTACTAACATTAACATTTGCGCCTAGGCATCTTTTAGGCTCATTTCTTGTCTTTAATGATTTATTCTGGGTTTTATTTTGTTTATTTGATGAAAATGAACAACAATACACACCATGGAAACATTTTTGTTTGATTTGTGTTGAGTGAGAATTTCACCTAGAACCCAAAGGGGGGGGTATTGGCCTTTTTCGTGGAAAAATGTGAAATATTAAAATTTCTAAAAATGAAATAAATGCCTTCTATACACCTCAAACATTCACTCTATAATGGAAGATTGTTGTTTTTCGCAATATTTTTTGAAATTTGGGCTCTTTTACTAACATTAACATTTGCGCTGAGGCATCTTTTAGGCTCATTTCTTGTCTTTAATGATTTATTCTGGGTTTTATTTTGTTTATTTGATGAAAAAGAACAACAATACACACCATGGAAACATTTTTGTTTGATTTGTGTCGAGTGAGAATTTCACCTAGAACCCAAAGGGGGGCATGGAAAAATGTGAAAAATTAAAATTTCTAAAAATGAAATAAATGCCTTCTATACACCTCAAACATTCACTCTATAATGGAAGATTGTTGTTTTTCGCAATATTTTTTGAAATTTGGGCTCTTTTACTAACATTAACATTTGCGCCTAGGCATCTTTTAGGCTCATTTCTTGTCTTTAATGATTTATTCTGGGTTTTATTTTGTTTATTTGATGAAAATGAACAACAATACACACCATGGAAACATTTTTGTTTGATTTGTGTTGAGTGAGAATTTCACCTAGAACCCAAAGGGGGGGGTATTGGCCTTTTTCGTGGAAAAATGTGAAAAATTAAAATTTCTAAAAATGAAATAAATGCCTTCTATACACCTCAAACATTCACTCTATAATGGAAGATTGTTGTTTTTCGCAATATTTTTTGAAATTTGGGCTCTTTTACTAACATTAACACTTGCGCTGAGGCATCTTTTATGCTCATTTCTTGTCTTTAATGATTTATTCTGGGTTTTATTTTGTTTATTTGATGAAAATGAACAACAATACACGCCATGGAAACATTTTTGTTTGATTTGTGTCGAGTGAGAATTTCACCTAGAACCCAAAGGGGGGGGTATTGGCACTTTTCATGGAAAAATGTGAAAAATTAAAATTTCTAAAAATGAAATAAATGCCTTCTATACACCTCAAACATTCACTCTATAATGGAAGATTGTTGTTTTTCGCAATATTTTTTGAAATTTGGGCTCTTTTACTAACATTAACATTTGCGCTGAGGCATCTTTATGCTCATTTCTTGTCTTTAATGATTTCTTCTGGGTTTTATTTTGTTTATTTGATGAAAATGAACAACAATACACACCATGGAAACATTTTTGTTTGATTTGGGTCGAGCGAGAATTTCACCTAGAACCCAAAGGGGGGGGTATTGGCACTTTTCACGGAAAAATGTGAAAAATTAAAATTTCTAAAAAAGAAATAAATGCCTTCTATACACCTAAAACATTCACTCTATAATGGAAGATTGTGGTTTTTCGCAATATTTTTTTGAAATTTGGGCTCTTTTAATAACATTAACACTTGCGCTGAGGCATCTTTTATGCTCATTTCTTGTCTTTAATGATTTATTCTGGGTTTAATTTTGTTTATTTGATGAAAATGAACAACAATACACACCATGGAAACATTTTTGTTTGATTTGTGTCGAGTGAGAATTTCACCTAGAACCCAAAGGGGGGGGTATTGGCCTTTTTCGTGGAAAAATGTGAAAAATTAAAATTTCTAAAAATGAAATAAATGCCTTCTATACACCTCAAACATTCACTCTATAATGGAAGATTGTTGTTTTTCGCAATATTTTTTGAAATTTGGGCCCTTATACTAACATTAACATTTGCGCTGAGGCATCTTTTAGGCTCATTTCTTGTCTTTAATGATTTATTCTGGGTTTTATTTTGTTTATTTGATGAAAATGAACAACAATACACGCCATGGAAACATTTTTGTTTGATTTGTGTTGAGTGAGAATTTCACCTAGAACCCAAAGGGGGGGGGGTATTGGCACTTTTCATGGAAAAATGTGAAAAATTAAAATTTCTAAAAATGAAATAAATGCCTTCTATACACCTCGAACATTCACTCTATAATGGAAGATTGTTGTTTTTCGCAATATTTTTTGAAATTTGGGCTCTTTTACTAACATTAACTTTTGCGCTGAGGCATCTTTTAGGCTCATTTCTTGTCTTTAATGATTTATTCTGGGTTTTATTTTGTTTATTTGATGAAAATGAACAACAATACACACCATGGAAACATTTTTGTTTTATTTGTGTCGAGTGAGAATTTCACCTAGAACCCAAAGGGCAATTGGCACTTTTCGTGGAAAAATGTGAAAAATTAAAATTTCTAAAAATGAAATAAATGCCTTCTATACACCTCAAACATTCACTCTATGATGGAAGATTGTGGTTTTTCGCAATATTTTTTTGAAATTTGGGCTCTTTTACTAACATTAACACTTGCGCTGAGGCATCTTTTATGCTCATTTCTTGTCTTTAATGATTTATTCTGGGTTTTATTTTGTTTATTTGATGAAAATGAACAACAATACACACCATGGAAACATTTTTGTTTGATTTGGGTCGAGCGAGAATTTCACCTAGAACCCAAAGGGGGGGGTATTGGCACTCTTCACGGAAAAATGTGAAAAATTAAAATTTCTAAAAAAGAAATAAATGCCATCTATACACCTAAAACATTCACTCTATAATGGAAGATTGTGGTTTTTCGCAATATTTTTTTGAAATTTGGGCTCTTTTAATAACATTAACACTTGCGCTGAGGCATCTTTTATGCTCATTTCTTGTCTTTAATGATTTATTCTGGGTTTTATTTTGTTTATTTGATGAAAATGAACAACAATACACACCATGGAAACATTTTTGTTTTATTTGTGTCGAGTGAGAATTTCACGTAGAACCCAAAGGGGGGGGTATTGGCACTTTTCGTGGAAAAATGTGAAAAATTAAAATTTCTAAAAATGAAATAAATGCCTTCTATACACCTCAAACATTCACTCTATAATGGAAGATTGTTGTTTTTCGCAATATTTTTTGAAATTTGGGCTCTTTTACTAACATTAACATTTGCGCCTAGGCATCTTTTAGGCTCATTTCTTGTCTTTAATGATTTATTCTGGGTTTTATTTTGTTTATTTGATGAAAATGAACAACAATACACACCATGGAAACATTTTTGTTTGATTTGTGTTGAGTGAGAATTTCACCTAGAACCCAAAGGGGGGGGTATTGGCCTTTTTCGTGGAAAAATGTGAAATATTAAAATTTCTAAAAATGAAATAAATGCCTTCTATACACCTCAAACATTCACTCTATAATGGAAGATTGTTGTTTTTCGCAATATTTTTTGAAATTTGGGCTCTTTTACTAACATTAACATTTGCGCTGAGGCATCTTTTAGGCTCATTTCTTGTCTTTAATGATTTATTCTGGGTTTTATTTTGTTTATTTGATGAAAAAGAACAACAATACACACCATGGAAACATTTTTGTTTGATTTGTGTCGAGTGAGAATTTCACCTAGAACCCAAAGGGGGGCATGGAAAAATGTGAAAAATTAAAATTTCTAAAAATGAAATAAATGCCTTCTATACACCTCAAACATTCACTCTATAATGGAAGATTGTTGTTTTTCGCAATATTTTTTGAAATTTGGGCTCTTTTACTAACATTAACACTTGCGCTGAGGCATCTTTTATGCTCATTTCTTGTCTTTAATGATTTATTCTGGGTTTTATTTTGTTTATTTGATGAAAATGAACAACAATACACGCCATGGAAACATTTTTGTTTGATTTGTGTCGAGTGAGAATTTCACCTAGAACCCAAAGGGGGGGGTATTGGCACTTTTCATGGAAAAATGTGAAAAATTAAAATTTCTAAAAATGAAATAAATGCCTTCTATACACCTCAAACATTCACTCTATAATGGAAGATTGTTGTTTTTCGCAATATTTTTTGAAATTTGGGCTCTTTTACTAACGTTAACATTTGCGCTGAGGCATCTTTATGCTCATTTCTTGTCTTTAATGATTTCTTCTGGGTTTTATTTTGTTTATTTGATGAAAATGAACAACAATACACACCATGGAAACATTTTTGTTTTTATTTGGGTCGAGCGAGAATTTCACCTAGAACCCACAGGGGGGGGTATTGGCACTTTTCACGGAAAAATGTGGAAAATTAAAATTTCTAAAAAAGAAATAAATGCCTTCTATACACCTAAAACATTCACTCTATAATGGAAGATTGTGGTTTTTCGCAATATTTTTTTGAAATTTGGGCTCTTTTAATAACATTAACACTTGCGCTGAGGCATCTTTTATGCTCATTTCTTGTCTTTAATGATTTATTCTGGGTTTTATTTTGTTTATTTGATGAAAATGAACAACAATACACACCATGGAAACATTTTTGTTTTATTTGTGTCGAGTGAGAATTTCACCTAGAACCCAAAGGGGGGGGTATTGGCACTTTTCGTGGAAAAATGTGAAAAATTAAAATTTCTAAAAATGAAATAAATGCCTTCTATACACCTCAAACATTCACTCTATAATGGAAGATTGTTGTTTTTCGCAATATTTTTTGAAATTTGGGCTCTTTTACTAACATTAACATTTGCGCCTAGGCATCTTTTAGGCTCATTTCTTGTCTTTAATGATTTATTCTGGGTTTTATTTTGTTTATTTGATGAAAATGAACAACAATACACACCATGGAAACATTTTTGTTTGATTTGTGTTGAGTGAGAATTTCACCTAGAACCCAAAGGGGGGGGGTATTGGCCTTTTTCGTGGAAAAATGTGAAAAATTAAAATTTCTAAAAATGAAATAAATGCCTTCTATACACCTCAAACATTCACTCTATAATGGAAGATTGTTGTTTTTCGCAATATTTTTTGAAATTTGGGCTCTTTTACTAACATTAACACTTGCGCTGAGGCATCTTTTATGCTCATTTCTTGTCTTTAATGATTTATTCTGGGTTTTATTTTGTTTATTTGATGAAAATGAACAACAATACACGCCATGGAAACATTTTTGTTTGATTTGTGTCGAGTGAGAATTTCACCTAGAACCCAAAGGGGGGGGTATTGGCACTTTTCATGGAAAAATGTGAAAAATTAAAATTTCTAAAAATGAAATAAATGCCTTCTATACACCTCAAACATTCACTCTATAATGGAAGATTGTTGTTTTTCGCAATATTTTTTGAAATTTGGGCTCTTTTACTAACATTAACATTTGCGCTGAGGCATCTTTATGCTCATTTCTTGTCTTTAATGATTTCTTCTGGGTTTTATTTTGTTTATTTGATGAAAATGAACAACAATACACACCATGGAAACATTTTTGTTTGATTTGGGTCGAGCGAGAATTCACCTAGAACCCAAAGGGGGGGGGTATTGGCACTTTTCACGGAAAAATGTGAAAAATTAAAATTTCTAAAAAAGAAATAAATGCCTTCTATACACCTAAAACATTCACTCTATAATGGAAGATTGTGGTTTTTCGCAATATTTTTTTGAAATTTGGGCTCTTTTAATAACATTAACACTTGCGCTGAGGCATCTTTTATGCTCATTTCTTGTCTTTAATGATTTATTCTGGGTTTAATTTTGTTTATTTGATGAAAATGAACAACAATACACACCATGGAAACATTTTTGTTTGATTTGTGTCGAGTGAGAATTTCACCTAGAACCCAAAGGGGGGGGGTATTGGCCTTTTTCGTGGAAAAATGTGAAAAATTAAAATTTCTAAAAATGAAATAAATGCCTTCTATACACCTCAAACATTCACTCTATAATGGAAGATTGTTGTTTTTCGCAATATTTTTTGAAATTTGGGCCCTTATACTAACATTAACATTTGCGCTGAGGCATCTTTTAGGCTCATTTCTTGTCTTTAATGATTTATTCTGGGTTTTATTTTGTTTATTTGATGAAAATGAACAACAATACACGCCATGGAAACATTTTTGTTTGATTTGTGTTGAGTGAGAATTTCACCTAGAACCCAAAGGGGGGGGGGGTATTGGCACTTTTCATGGAAAAATGTGAAAAATTAAAATTTCTAAAAATGAAATAAATGCCTTCTATACACCTCGAACATTCACTCTATAATGGAAGATTGTTGTTTTTCGCAATATTTTTTGAAATTTGGGCTCTTTTACTAACATTAACTTTTGCGCTGAGGCATCTTTTAGGCTCATTTCTTGTCTTTAATGATTTATTCTGGGTTTTATTTTGTTTATTTGATGAAAATGAACAACAATACACACCATGGAAACATTTTTGTTTTATTTGTGTCGAGTGAGAATTTCACCTAGAACCCAAAGGGCAATTGGCACTTTTCGTGGAAAAATGTGAAAAATTAAAATTTCTAAAAATGAAATAAATGCCTTCTATACACCTCAAACATTCACTCTATGATGGAAGATTGTGGTTTTTCGCAATATTTTTTTGAAATTTGGGCTCTTTTACTAACATTAACACTTGCGCTGAGGCATCTTTTATGCTCATTTCTTGTCTTTAATGATTTATTCTGGGTTTTATTTTGTTTATTTGATGAAAATGAACAACAATACACACCATGGAAACATTTTTGTTTGATTTGGGTCGAGCGAGAATTTCACCTAGAACCCAAAGGGGGGGGTATTGGCACTCTTCACGGAAAAATGTGAAAAATTAAAATTTCTAAAAAAGAAATAAATGCCATCTATACACCTAAAACATTCACTCTATAATGGAAGATTGTGGTTTTTCGCAATATTTTTTTGAAATTTGGGCTCTTTTAATAACATTAACACTTGCGCTGAGGCATCTTTTATGCTCATTTCTTGTCTTTAATGATTTATTCTGGGTTTTATTTTGTTTATTTGATGAAAATGAACAACAATACACACCATGGAAACATTTTTGTTTTATTTGTGTCGAGTGAGAATTTCACGTAGAACCCAAAGGGGGGGGTATTGGCACTTTTCGTGGAAAAATGTGAAAAATTAAAATTTCTAAAAATGAAATAAATGCCTTCTATACACCTCAAACATTCACTCTATAATGGAAGATTGTTGTTTTTTCGCAATATTTTTTGAAATTTGGGCTCTTTTACTAACATTAACATTTGCGCCTAGGCATCTTTTAGGCTCATTTCTTGTCTTTAATGATTTATTCTGGGTTTTATTTTGTTTATTTGATGAAAATGAACAACAATACACACCATGGAAACATTTTTGTTTGATTTGTGTTGAGTGAGAATTTCACCTAGAACCCAAAGGGGGGGGTATTGGCCTTTTTCGTGGAAAAATGTGAAATATTAAAATTTCTAAAAATGAAATAAATGCCTTCTATACACCTCAAACATTCACTCTATAATGGAAGATTGTTGTTTTTCGCAATATTTTTTGAAATTTGGGCTCTTTTACTAACATTAACATTTGCGCTGAGGCATCTTTTAGGCTCATTTCTTGTCTTTAATGATTTATTCTGGGTTTTATTTTGTTTATTTGATGAAAAAGAACAACAATACACACCATGGAAACATTTTTGTTTGATTTGTGTCGAGTGAGAATTTCACCTAGAACCCAAAGGGGGGCATGGAAAAATGTGAAAAATTAAAATTTCTAAAAATGAAATAAATGCCTTCTATACACCTCAAACATTCACTCTATAATGGAAGATTGTTGTTTTTCGCAATATTTTTTGAAATTTGGGCTCTTTTACTAACATTAACACTTGCGCTGAGGCATCTTTTATGCTCATTTCTTGTCTTTAATGATTTATTCTGGGTTTTATTTTGTTTATTTGATGAAAATGAACAACAATACACGCCATGGAAACATTTTTGTTTGATTTGTGTCGAGTGAGAATTTCACCTAGAACCCAAAGGGGGGGGTATTGGCACTTTTCATGGAAAAATGTGAAAAATTAAAATTTCTAAAAATGAAATAAATGCCTTCTATACACCTCAAACATTCACTCTATAATGGAAGATTGTTGTTTTTCGCAATATTTTTTGAAATTTGGGCTCTTTTACTAACGTTAACATTTGCGCTGAGGCATCTTTATGCTCATTTCTTGTCTTTAATGATTTCTTCTGGGTTTTATTTTGTTTATTTGATGAAAATGAACAACAATACACACCATGGAAACATTTTTGTTTGATTTGGGTCGAGCGAGAATTTCACCTAGAACCCAAAGGGGGGGGGTATTGGCACTTTTCACGGAAAAATGTGAAAAATTAAAATTTCTAAAAAAGAAATAAATGCCTTCTATACACCTAAAACATTCACTCTATAATGGAAGATTGTGGTTTTTCGCAATATTTTTTTGAAATTTGGGCTCTTTTAATAACATTAACACTTGCGCTGAGGCATCTTTTATGCTCATTTCTTGTCTTTAATGTTTTATTCTGGGTTTTATTTTGTTTATTTGATGAAAATGAACAACAATACACACCATGGAAACATTTTTGTTTGATTTGTGTTGAGTGAGAATTTCACCTAGAACCCAAAGGGGGGGGTATTGGCCTTTTTCGTGGAAAAATGTGAAAAATTAAAATTTCTAAAAATGAAATAAATGCCTTCTATACACCTCAAACATTCACTCTATAATGGAAGATTGTTGTTTTTCGCAATATTTTTTGAAATTTGGGCCCTTATACTAACATTAACATTTGCGCTGAGGCATCTTTTAGGCTCATTTCTTGTCTTTAATGATTTATTCTGGGTTTTATTTTGTTTATTTGATGAAAATGAACAACAATACACGCCATGGAAACATTTTTGTTTGATTTGTGTTGAGTGAGAATTTCACCTAGAACCCAAAGGGGGGGGGGGTATTGGCACTTTTCATGGAAAAATGTGAAAAATTAAAATTTCTAAAAATGAAATAAATGCCTTCTATACACCTCAAACATTCACTCTATAATGGAAGATTGTTGTTTTTCGCAATATTTTTTGAAATTTGGGCTCTTTTACTAACATTAACTTTTGCGCTGAGGCATCTTTTAGGCTCATTTCTTGTCTTTAATGATTTATTCTGGGTTTTATTTTGTTTATTTGATGAAAATGAACAACAATACACACCATGGAAACATT
The DNA here is from genome assembly GCF_022747635.1 of Hetaerina americana. NCBI lineage: Eukaryota > Metazoa > Arthropoda > Insecta > Odonata > Calopterygidae > Hetaerina > Hetaerina americana. The sequence continues at coordinate 32,566 of NW_027287153.1, read as the reverse complement.
TTTGTTTTATTTGTGTCGAGTGAGAATTTCACCTAGAACCCAAAGGTTAATTGGCACTTTTCGTGGAAAAATGTGAAAAATTAAAATTTCTAAAAATGAAATAAATGCCTTCTATACACCTCAAACATTCACTCTATAATGGAAGATTGTTGTTTTTCGCAATATTTTTTGAAATTTGGGCTCTTTTACTAACATTAACACTTGCGCTGAGGCATCTTTTATGCTCATTTCTTGCCTTTATTATTTATTCTGGGTTTTATTTTGTTTATTTGATGAAAATGAACAACAATACACACCATGGAAACATTTTTGTTTGATTTGTGTCGAGTGAGAATTTCACCTAGAACCCAAAGGGGGGGGAATTGGCATTTTTCACGGAAAAATGTGAAAAATTAAAATTTCTAAAAATTAAAAAAATGCCTTCTATACACCTCAAACATTCACTCTATAATGGAAGATTGTGGTTTTTCGCAATATTTTTTTGAAATTTGGGCTCTTTTACTAACATTAACACTTGCGCTGAGGCATCTTTTATGCTCATTTCTTGTCTTTAATGATTTATTCTGGGTTTTATTTTGTTTATTTGATGAAAATGAACAACAATACACACCATGGAAACATTTTTGTTTTATTTGTGTCGAGTGAGAATTTCACCTAGAACCCAAAGGGGGGGGTATTGGCACTTTTCGTGGAAAAATGTGAAAAATTAAAATTTCTAAAAATGAAATAAATGCCTTCTATACACCTCAAACATTCACTCTATAATGGAAGATTGTTGTTTTTCGCAATATTTTTTGAAATTTGGGCTCTTTTACTAACATTAACATTTGCGCTGAGGCATCTTTTAGGCTCATTTTATGTCTTTAATGATTTATTCTGGGTTTTATTTTGTTTATTTGATGAAAATGAACAACAATGCACACCATGGAAACATTTTTGTTTGATTTGTGTTGTGTGAGAATTTCACCTTGAACGCAAAGAGGGGGGTATTGGCCTTTTTCGTGGAAAAATGTGAAAAATTAAAATTTCTAAAAATGAAATAAATGCCTTCTATACCCCTCAAACATTCACTCTATGTAGGAAGATTGTTGTTTTTCGCAATATTTTTTGAAATTTGGGCTCTTTTACTAACATTAACATTTGCGCTGAGGCATCTTTTATGCTCATTTCTTGTCTTTAATGATTTATTCTGGGTTTTATTTTGTTTATTTGATGAAAATGATCAACAATACACACCATGGAAACATTTTTGTTTGATTTGTGTCGAGTAAGAATTTCACCTAGAACCCAAAGGGGGGGTATTGGCACTTTTCACGGAAAAATGTGAAAAATTAAAATTTCTAAAAATTAAAAAAATGCCTTCTATACACCTAAAATATTCACTCTATAATTGAAGATTGTGGTTTTTTCGCAATATTTTTTTGAAATTTGGGCTCTTTTACTAACATTAACATTTGCGCTGAGGCATCTTTTATGCTCATTTCTTGTCTTTAATGATTTATTCTGGGTTTTATTTTGATTATTTGATGAAAATTAACAGCAATACACACCATGGAAACATTTTTGTTTGATTTGTGTTGAGTGAGAATTTCACCTAGACCCCAAAGGGGGGGGTATTGGCACTTTTCATGGAAAAATGTAAAAAATTAAAATTTCTAAAAATGAAATAAATGCCTTCTATACACCTCAAACATTCACTCTATAATGGAAGATTGTTGTTTTTCGCAATATTTTTTGAAATTTGGGCTCTTTTACTAACATTAACATTTGCGCTGAGGCATCTTTATGCTCATTTCTTGTCTTTAATGATTTATTCTGGGTTTTATTTTGTTTATTTGATGAAAATGAACAACAATACACACCATGGAAACATTTTTGTTTGATTTGGGTCGAGTGAGAATTTCACCTAGAACCCAAAGGGGGTGGTATTGGCACTTTTCACGGAAAAATGTGAAAAATTAAAATTTCTAAAAAAGAAATTCTATACACCTCAAACATTCACTCTACAATGGAAGATTGTTGTTTTTCGCAATATTTTTTGAAATTTGGGCTCTTTTACTAACATTTACATTTGCGCTGAGGCATCTTTTATGCTCATTTCTTGTCTTTAATGATTTATTCTGGGTTTTATTTTGTTTATTTGATGAAAATGAACAACAATACACACCATGGAAACATTTTGTTTGATTTGTGTGGAGTGAGAATTTCACCTAGAACCCAAAGGGGGGGTCATTGGCACTTTTCACGGAAAAATGTGAAAAATTAAAATTTCTAAAAATTAAAAAAATTCCTTCTATACACCTAAAACATTCACTCTATAATGGAAGATTGTTGTTTTTCGCATATATTTTTGAAATTTTGGCTCTTTTACTAACATTAACTTTTGCGCTGAGGCATTTTTTAGGCTCATTTCTTGTCTTTAATGATTTATTCTGGGTTTTATTTTGTTTATTTGATGAAAATGAACAACAATACACACCATGGAAACATTTTTGTTTTATTTGTGTCGAGTGAGAATTTCACCTAGAACCCAAAGGGGGGAGTATTGGAACTTTTCGTGGAAAAATGTGAAAAATTAAAATTTCTAAAAATGAAATAAATGCCTTCTATACACCTCAAACATTCACTCTATAATGGAAGATTGTTGTTTTTCGCAATATTTTTGAAATTTGGGCTCTTTTACTAACATTAACATATGCGCTGAGGCATCTTTTAGGCTCATTTCTTGTCTTTAATGATGTATTCTGGTTTTATTTTGTATTTTTGATGAAAATGAACAACAATACACACCATGGAAACATTTTTGTTTGATTTTTGTCGAGTGAGAATTTCACCTAGAACCCAATGGTGGGGTATTGGCACTTTCATTGAAAAATGTGAAATATTAAAATTTCTAAAAATGAAATAAATGCCTTCTATACACCTCAAACATTCACTCTATAATGGAAAATTTTTTGTTTTTCGCAATATTTTTTGAAATTTGGGCTCTTTTACTAACATTAACACTTGCGCTGAGGCATCTTTTATGCTTATTTCTTTTCTTTAATGATTTATTCTGGGTTTTATTTTGTTTATTTGATGAAAATGAACAACAATACACACCATGGAAACATTTTTGTTTTATTTGTGTCGAGTGAGAATTTCACCTAGAACCCAAAGGGGGGGGGTATTGGCACTTTTCGTGGGAAAAATGTGAAAAATTAAAATTTCTAAAAATGAAATAAATGCCTTCTATACACCTCAAACATTCACTCTATAATGGAAGATTGTTGTTTTTCGCAATATTTTTTGAAATTTGGGCTCTTTTACTAACATTAACATTTGCGCCTAGGCATCTTTTAGGCTCATTTCTTGTCTTTAATGATTTATTCTGGGTTTTATTTTGTTTATTTGATGAAAATGAACAACAATACACACCATGGAAACATTTTTGTTTGATTTGTGTTGAGTGAGAATTTCACCTAGAACCCAAAGGGGGGGGTATTGGCCTTTTTCGTGGAAAAATGTGAAAAATTAAAATTTCTAAAAATGAAATAAATGCCTTCTATACACCTCAAACATTCACTCTTTAATGGAAGATTGTTGTTTTTCGCAATATTTTTTGAAATTTGGGCTCTTTTACTAACATTAACATTTGCGCTGAGGCATCTTTTAGGCTCATTTCTTGTCTTTAATGATTTATTCTGGGTTTTATTTTGTCTATTTGATGAAAATGAACAACAATACACACCATGGAAACATTTTTTGTTTGATTTGTGTTGAGTGAGAATTTCACCTAGAACCCAAAGGGGGGGGTATTGGCACTTTTCATGGAAAAATGTGAAAAATTAAAATTTCTAAAAATGAAATAAATGCCTTCCATACACCTCAAACATTCACTCTATAATGGAAGATTGTTGTTTTTCGCATTATTTTTTGAAATTTGGGCTCTTTTACTAACATTAACTTTTGCGCTGAGGCATCTTTTAGGCTCATTTCTTGTCTTTAATGATTTATTCTGGGTTTTTATTTTGTTTATTTGATGAAAATGAACAACAATACACACCATGGAAACATTTTTGTTTGATTTGTGTCGAGTGAGAATTTCACCTAGAACCCAAAGGGGGGCATGGAAAAATGTGAAAAATTAAAATTTCTAAATATGAAATAAATGCCTTCTATACACCTCAAACATTCACTCTATAATGGAAGATTGTTGTTTTTCGCAATATTTTTTGAAATTTGGGCTCTGTTAGTAACATTAACACTTGCGCTGAGGCATCTTTTATGCTCATTTCTTGTCTTTAATGATTTATTCTGGGTTTTATTTTGTTTATTTGATGAAAATGAACAACAATACACACCATGGAAACATTTTTGTTTTATTTGTGTCGAGTGAGAATTTCACCTAGAACCCAAAGGGGGGGGTATTGGCACTTTTCGTGGAAAAATGTGAAAAATTAAAATTTCTAAAAATGAAATAAATGCCTTCTATACACCTCAAACATTCACTCTATAATGGAAGATTGTTGTTTTTCGCAATATTTTTTGAAATTTGGGCTCTTTTACTAACATTAACATTTGCGCTGAGGCATCTTTTAGGCTCATTTTATGTCTTTAATGATTTATTCTGGGTTTTATTTTGTTTATTTGATGAAAATGAACAACAATGCACACCATGGAAACATTTTTGTTTGATTTGTGTTGTGTGAGAATTTCACCTTGAACGCAAAGAGGGGGGTATTGGCCTTTTTCGTGGAAAAATGTGAAAAATTAAAATTTCTAAAAATGAAATAAATGCCTTCTATACACCTCAAACATTCACTCTATGTAGGAAGATTGTTGTTTTTCGCAATATTTTTTGAAATTTGGGCTCTTTTACTAACATTAACATTTGCGCTGAGGCATCTTTTATGCTCATTTCTTGTCTTTAATGATTTATTCTGGGTTTTATTTTGTTTATTTGATGAAAATGATCAACAATACACACCATGGAAACATTTTTGTTTGATTTGTGTCGAGTAAGAATTTCACCTAGAACCCAAAGGGGGGGGTATTGGCACTTTTCACGGAAAAATGTGAAAAATTAAAATTTCTAAAAATTAAAAAAATGCCTTCTATACACCTAAAATATTCACTCTATAATTGAAGATTGTGGTTTTTCGCAATATTTTTTGAAATTTGGGCTCTTTTACTAACATTAACATTTGCGCTGAGGCATCTTTTATGCTCATTTCTTGTCTTTAATGATTTATTCTGGGTTTTATTTTGATTATTTGATGAAAATTAACAGCAATACACACCATGGAAACATTTTTGTTTGATTTGTGTTGAGTGAGAATTTCACCTAGACCCCAAAGGGGGGGGTATTGGCACTTTTCATGGAAAAATGTAAAAAATTAAAATTTCTAAAAATGAAATAAATGCCTTCTATACACCTCAAACATTCACTCTATAATGGAAGATTGTTGTTTTTTCGCAATATTTTTTTGAAATTTGGGCTCTTTTACTAACATTAACATTTGCGCTGAGGCATCTTTATGCTCATTTCTTGTCTTTAATGATTTATTCTGGGTTTTATTTTGTTTATTTGATGAAAATGAACAACAATACACACCATGGAAACATTTTTGTTTGATTTGGGTCGAGTGAGAATTTCACCTAGAACCCAAAGGGGGTGGTATGGCACTTTTCACGGAAAAATGTGAAAAATTAAAATTTCTAAAAAAGAAATTCTATACACCTCAAACATTCACTCTATAATGGAAGATTGTTGTTTTTCGCAATATTTTTTGAAATTTGGGCTCTTTTACTAACATTTACATTTGCGCTGAGGCATCTTTTATGCTCATTTCTTGTCTTTAATGATTTATTCTGGGTTTTATTTTGTTTATTTGATGAAAATGAACAACAATACACACCATGGAAACATTTTTGTTTTATTTGTGTCGAGTGAGAATTTCACCTAGAACCCAAAGGGGGGGGGTATTGGCACTTTTCGTGGAAAAATGTGAAAAATTAAAATTTCTAAAAATGAAATAAATTGCCTTCTATACACCTCAAACATTCACTCTATAATGGAAGATTGTTGTTTTTCGCAATATTTTTTGAAATTTGGGCTCTTTTACTAACATTAACATTTGCGCCTAGGCATCTTTTAGGCTCATTTCTTGTTTTTAATGATTTATTCTGGGTTTTATTTTGTTTATTTGATGAAAATGAACAACAATACACACCATGGAAACATTTTTGTTTGATTTGTGTTGAGTGAGAATTTCACCTAGAACCCAAAGGGGGGGGTATTGGCCTTTTTCGTGGAAAAATGTGAAAAATTAAAATTTCTAAAAATGAAATAAATGCCTTCTATACACCTCAAACATTCACTCTTTAATGGAAGATTGTTGTTTTTTCGCAATATTTTTTGAAATTTGGGCTCTTTTACTAACATTAACATTTGCGCTGAGGCATCTTTTAGGCTCATTTCTTGTCTTTAATGATTTATTCTGGGTTTTATTTTGTTTATTTGATGAAAATGAACAACAATACACACCATGGAAACATTTTTGTTTGATTTGTGTTGAGTGAGAATTTCACCTAGAACCCAAAGGGGGGGGTATTGGCACTTTTTCATGGAAAAATGTGAAAAATTAAAATTTCTAAAAATGAAATAAATGCCTTCCATACACCTCAAACATTCACTCTATAATGGAAGATTGTTGTTTTTCGCATTATTTTTTTGAAATTTGGGCTCTTTTACTAACATTAACTTTTGCGCTGAGGCATCTTTTAGGCTCATTTCTTGTCTTTAATGATTTATTCTGGGTTTTATTTTGTTTATTTGATGAAAATGAACAACAATACACACCATGGAAACATTTTTGTTTGATTTGTGTCGAGTGAGAATTTCACCTAGAACCCAAAGGGGGGCATGGAAAAATGTGAAAAATTAAAATTTCTAAATATGAAATAAATGCCTTCTATACACCTCAAACATTCACTCTATAATGGAAGATTGTTGTTTTTCGCAATATTTGTTTGAAATTTGGGCTCTTTTACTAACATTAACACTTGCGCTGAGGCATCTTTTATGCTCATTTCTTGTCTTTAATGATTTATTCTGGGTTTTATTTTGTTTATTTGATGAAAATGAACAACAATACACGCCATGGAAACATTTTTGTTTGATTTGTGTCGAGTGAGAATTTCACCTAGAACCCAAAGGGGGGGGGTATTGGCATGTTTCATGGAAAAATGTGAAAAATTAAAATTTCTAAAAATGAAATAAATGCCTTCTATACACCTCAAACATTCACTCTATAATGGAAGATTGTTGTTTTTCGCAATATTTTTTGAAATTTGGGCTCTTTTACTAAAATTAACTTTTGCGCTGAGGCATCTTTTAGGCTCATTTCTTGTCTTTAATGATTTATTCTGGGTTTTATTTTGTTTATTTGATGAAAATGAACAACAATACACACCATGGAAACATTTTTGTTTTATTTGTGTCGAGTGAGAATTTCACCTAGAACCCAAAGGGCAATTGGCACTTTTCGTGGAAAAATGTGAAAAATTAAAATTTCTAAAAATGAAATAAATGCCTTATATACACCTCAAACATTCACTCTATAATGGAAGATTGTTGTTTTTCGCAATATTTTTTGAAATTTGGGCTCTTTTACTAACATTAACACTTGCGCTGAGGCATCTTTTATGCTCATTTCTTGCCTTTAATGATTTATTCTGGGTTTTATTTTGTTTATTTGATGAAAATGAACAACAATACACACCATGGAAACATTTTTGTTTGATTTGTGTCGAGTGAGAATTTCACCTAGAACCCAAAGGGGGGGGTATTGGCACTTTTCGTGGAAAAATGTGAAAAATTAAAATTTCTAAAAATGAAATAAATGCCTTCTATACACCTCAAACATTCACTCTATAATGGAAGATTGTTGTTTTTCGCAATATTTTTTGAAATTTGGGCTCTTTTACTAACATTAACATTTGCGCTGAGGCATCTTTTAGGCTCATTTTATGTCTTTAATGATTTATTCTGGGTTTTATTTTGTTTATTTGATGAAAATGAACAACAATGCACACCATGGAAACATTTTTGTTTGATAAGTGTTGAGTGAGAATTTCACCTTGAACGCAAAGAGGGGGGTAATGGCCTTTTTCGTGGAAAAAAGTGAAAAATTAAAATTTCTAAAAATGAAATAAATGCCTTCTATACACCTCAAACATTCACTCTATAATGGAAGATTGTTGTTTTTCGCAATATTTTTTGAAATTTGGGCTCTTTTACTAACATTAACATTTGCGCTGAGGCATCTTTTATGCTCATTTCTTGTCTTTAATGATTTATTCTGGGTTTTATTTTGTTTATTTGATGAAAATGATCAACAATACACACCATGGAAACATTTTTGTTTGATTTGTGTCGAGTAAGAATTTCACCTAGAACCCAAAGGGGGGGTATTGGCACTTTTCACGGAAAAATGTGAAAAATTAAAATTTCTAAAAATTAAAAAAATGCCTTCTATACACCTAAAATATTCACTCTATAATGGAAGATTGTGGTTTTTCGCAATATTTTTTTGAAATTTGGGCTCTTTTACTAACATTAACATTTGCGCTGAGGCATCTTTTATGCTCATTTCTTGTCTTTAATGATTTATTCTGGGTTTTATTTTGATTATTTGATGAAAATTAACAACAATACACACCATGGAAACATTTTTGTTTGATTTGTGTTGAGTGAGAATTTCACCTAGACCCCAAAGGGGGGGGGTATTGGCACTTTTCATGGAAAAATGTGAAAAATTAAAATTTCTAAAAATGAAATAAATGCCTTCTATACACCTCAAACATTCACTCTATAATGGAAGATTGTTGTTTTTCGCAATATTTTTTGAAATTTGGGCTCTTTTACTAACATTAACATTTGCGCTGAGGCATCTTTATGCTCATTTCTTGTCTTTAATGATTTATTCTGGGTTTTATTTTGTTTATTTGATGAAAATGAACAACAATACACACCATGGAAACATTTTTGTTTGATTTGGGTCGAGTGAGAATTTCACCTAGAACCCAAAGGGGGGGGTATTGGCACTTTTCGTGGAAAAATGTGAAAAATTAAAATTTCTAAAAATGAAATAAATGCCTTCTATACACCTCAAACATTCACTCTATAATGGAAGATTGTTGTTTTTCGCAATATTTTTTTGAAATTTGGGCTCTTTTACTAACATTAACATTTGCGCTGAGGCATCTTTTATGCTCATTTCTTGTCTTTAATGATTTATTCTGGGTTTTATTTTGTTTATTTGATGAAAATGAACAACAATACACACCATGGAAACATTTTTGTTTGATTTGTATTGAGTGAGAATTTCACCTAGAACCCAAAGGGGGGGGTATTGGCACTTTTCGTGGAAAAATGTGAAAAATTAAAATTTCTAAAAATGAAATAAATGCCTTCTATACACCTCAAACATTCACTCTATAATGGAAGATTGTTGTTTTTCGCAATATTTTTTGAAATTTGGGCTCTTTTACTAACATTTACATTTGCGCTGAGGCATCTTTTAGGCTCATTTCTTGTCTTTAATGATTTATTCTGGGTTTTATTTTGTTTATTTGATGAAAATGAACAGCAATACACACCATGGAAACATTTTTGTTTGATTTGTGTCGAGTGAGAATTTCACCTAGAACCCAAAGGGGGGGGTATTGGCCTTTTTCGTGGAAAAATGTGAAAAATTAAAATTTCTAAAAATGAAATAAATGCCTTCTATACACCTCAAACATTCACTCTATGTAGGAAGATTGTTGTTTTTCGCAATATTTTTTGAAATTTGGGCCCTTTTACTAACATTAACTTTTGCGCTGAGGCATCTTTTATGCTCATTTCTTGCCTTTAATGATTTATTCTGGGTTTTATTTTGATTATTTGATGAAAATTAACAACAATACACACCATGGAAACATTTTTGTTTGATTTGTGTCGAGTGAGAATTTCACCTAGAACCCAAAGGGGGGGGTATTGGCACTTTTCGTGGAAAAATGTGAAAAATTAAAATTTCTAAAAATTAAATAAATACCTTCTATACACCTCAAACATTCACTCTATAATGGAAGATTGTTGTTTTTCGCAATATTTTTTGAAATTTGGGCTCTTTTACTAACATTAACATTTGCGCCTAGGCATCTTTTAGGCTCATTTCTTGTCTTTAATGATTTATTCTGGGTTTTATTTTGTTTATTTGATGAAAATGAACAACAATACACACCATGGAAACATTTTTGTTTGATTTGTGTTGAGTGAGAATTTCACCTAGAACCCAAAGGGGGAGGTATTCGCCTTTTTCGTGGAAAAATGTGAAAAATTAAAATTTCTAAAAATGAAATAAATGCCTTCTATACACCTCAAACATTCACTCTATAATGGAAGATTTTTGTTTTTCGCAATATTTTTTGAAATTTGGGCTCTTTTACTAACATTTACATTTGCGCTGAGGCATCTTTTAGTCTCATTTCTTGTCTTTAATGATTTATTCTGGGTTTTATTTTGTTTATTTGATGAAAATGAACAACAATACACACCATGGAAACATTTTTGTTTGATTTGTGTCGAGTGAGAATTTCACCTAGAACCCAAAGGGGGGCATGGAAAAATGTGAAAAATTAAAATTTCTAAAAATGAAATAAATGCCTTCTATACACCTCAAACATTCACTCTATAATGGAAGATTGTTGTTTTTCGCAATATTTTTTGAAATTTGGGCTCTTTTCCTAACATTAACACTTGCGCTGAGGCATCTTTTATGCTCATTTCTTGTCTTTAATGATTTATTCTGGGTTTTATTTTGTTTATTTGATGAAAATGAACAACAATACACGCCATGGAAACATTTTTGTTTGATTTGTGTCGAGTGAGAATTTCACCTAGAACCCAAAGGGGGGGGTATTGGCACTTTTCATGGAAAAATGTGAAAAATTAAAATTTCTAAAAAAGAAATAAATGCCTTCTATACACCTCAAACATTCACTCTATAATGGAAGATTGTTGTTTTTCGCAATATTTTTTGAAATTTGGGCTCTTTTACTAACATTAACATTTGCGCTGAGGCATCTTTATGCTCATTTCTGGTCTTTAATGATTTATTCTGGGTTTTATTTTGTTTATTTGATGAAAATGAACAACAATACACACCATGGAAACATTTTTGTTTGATTTGGGTCGAGCGAGAATTTCACCTAGAACCCAAAGGGGGGGGTATTGGCACTTTTCACGGAAAAATGTGAAAAATTAAAATTTCTAAAAAAGAAATAAATGCCTTCTATACACCTAAAACATTCACTCTATAATGGAAGATTGTGGTTTTTCGCAATATTTTTTTGAAATTTGGGCTCTTTTAATAACATTAACACTTGCGCTGAGGCATCTTTTATGCTCATTTCTTGTCTTTAATGATTTATTCTGGGTTTTCTTTTGTTTATTTGATGAAAATGAACAACAATACACACCATGGAAACATTTTTGTTTGATTTGTGTTGAGTGAGAATTTCACCTAGAACCCAAAGGGGGGGGTATTGGCACTTTTCGTGGAAAAATGTGAAAAATTAAAATTTCTAAAAATGAAATAAATGCCTTCTATACACCTCAAACATTCACTCTATAATGGAAGATTGTTGTTTTTCGCAATATTTTTTGAAATTTGGGCTCTTTTACTAACATTAACACTTGCGCTGAGGCATCTTTTATGCTCATTTCTTGCCTTTAATGATTTATTCTGGGTTTTATTTTGTTTATTTGATGAAAATGAACAACAATACACACCATGGAAACATTTTTGTTTGATTTGTGTCGAGTGAGAATTTCACCTAGAACCCAAAGGGGGGGGAATTGGCATTTTTCACGGAAAAATGTGAAAAATTAAAATTTCTAAAAATTAAAAAAAAAACCTTCTATACACCTCAAACATTCACTCTATAATGGAAGATTGTGGTTTTTCGCAATATTTTTTTGAAATTTGGGCTCTTTTACTAACATTAACATTTGCGCTGAGGCATCTTTTAGGCTCATTTTATGTCTTTAATGATTTATTCTGGGTTTTATTTTGTTTATTTGATAAAAATGAACAACAATGCACACCATGGAAACATTTTTGTTTGATTTGTGTTGAGTGAGAATTTCACCTTGAACCCAAAGGGGGGGGTATTGGCCTTTTTCGTGGAAAAATGTGAAAAATTAAAATTTCTAAAAATGAAATAAATGCCTTCTATACACCTCAAACATTCACTCTATAATGGAAGATTGTTGTTTTTCGCAATATTTTTTGAAATTTGGGCTCTTTTACTAACATTAACATTTGCGCTGAGGCATCTTTTATGCTCATTTCTTGTCTTTAATGATTTATTCTGGGTTTTATTTTGTTTATTTCATGAAAATGATCAACAATACACACCATGGAAACATTTTTGTTTGATTTGTGTCGAGTAAGAATTTCACCTAGAACCCAAAGGGGGGGTATTGGCACTTTTCACGGAAAAATGTGAAAAATTAAAATTTCTAAAAATTAAAAAAATGCCTTCTATACACCTAAAATATTCACTCTATAATGGAAGATTGTGGTTTTTCGCAATATTTTTTTGAAATTTGGGCTCTTTTACTAACATTAACATTTGCGCTGAGGCATCTTTTATGCTCATTTCTTGTCTTTAATGATTTATTCTGGGTTTTATTTTGATTATTTGATGAAAATTAACAACAATACACACCATGGAAACATTTTTGTTTGAAGTGTGTTGAGTGAGAATTTCACCTAGACCCCAAAGGGGGGGGTATTGGCACTTTTCATGGAAAAATGTGAAAAATTACAATTTCTAAAAATGAAATAAATGCCTTCTATACACCTCAAACATTCACTCTATAATGGAAGATTGTTCTTTTTCGCAATATTTTTTGAAATTTGGGCTCTTTTACTAACATTAACATTTGCGCTGAGGCATCTTTATGCTCATTTCTTGTCTTTAATGATTTATTCTGGGTTTTATTTTGTTTATTTGATGAAAATGAACAACAATACACACCATGGAAACATTTTTGTTTGATTTGGGTCGAGTGATAATTTCACCTAGAACCCAAAGGGGGGGGTATTGGCACTTTTCACGGAAAAATGTGAAAAATTAAAATTTCTAAAAAAGAAATTCTATACACCTCAAACATTCACTCTATAATGGAAGATTGTTGTTTTTCGCAATATTTTTTGAAATTTGGGCTCTTTTACTAACATTTACATTTGCGCTGAGGCATCTTTTAGGCTCATTTCTTGTCTTTAATGATTTATTCTGGGTTTTATTTTGTTTATTTGATGAAAATGAACAACAATACACACCATGGAAACATTTTTGTTTGATTTGTGTCGAGTGAGAATTTCACCTAGAACCCAAAGGGGGGGGTATTGGCCTTTTTCGTGGAAAAATGTGAAAAATTAAAATTTTTAAAAATGAAATAAATGCCTTCTATACACCTCAAACATTCACTCTATGTAGGAAGATTGTTGTTTTTCACAATATTTTTTGAAATTTGGGCCCTTTTACTAACATTAACTTTTGCGCTGAGGCATCTTTTAGGCTCATTTCTTGCCTTTAATGATTTATTCTGGGTTTTATTTTGTTTATTTGATGAAAATGAACAACAATACACACCATGGAAACATTTTTGTTTGATTTGTGTCGAGTGAGAATTTCACCTAGAACCCAAAGGGGGGGGTATTGGCACTTTTCACGGAAAAATGTGAAAAATTAAAATTTTTAAAAATTAAAAAAATGCCTTCTATACACCTAAAACATTCACTCTATAATGGAAGATTGTGGTTTTTCGCAATATTTTTTTGAAATTTGGGCTCTTTTACTAACATTAACACTTGCGCTGAGGCATCTTTTATGCTCATTTCTTGCCTTTAATGATTTATTCTGGGTTTTATTTTGATTATTTGATGAAAATTAACAACAATACACACCATGGAAACATTTATGTTTGATTTGTGTCGAGTGAGAATTTCACCTAGAACCCAAAGGGGGGGGTATTGGCCTTTTTCGTGGAAAAATGTGAAAAATTAAAATTTCTAAAAATGAAATAAATGCCTTCTATACACCTCAAACATTCACTCTATGTAGGAAGATTGTTGTTTTTTCGCAATATTTTTTGAAATTTGGGCCCTTTTACTAACATTAACTTTTGCGCTGAGGCATCTTTTAGGCTCATTTCTTGCCTTTAATGATTTATTCTGGGTTTTATTTTGTTTATTTGATGAAAATGAACAACAATACACACCATGGAAACATTTTTGTTTGATTTGTGTCGAGTGAGAATTTCACCTAGAACCCAAAGGGGGGGGTATTGGCACTTTTCACGGAAAAATGTGAAAAATTAAAATTTCTAAAAATTAAAAAAATGCCTTCTATACCACTAAAACATTCACTCTATAATGGAAGATTGTGGTTTTTCGCAATATTTTTTTGAAATTTGGGCTCTTTTACTAACATTAACACTTGCGCTGAGGCATCTTTTATGCTCATTTCTTGTCTTTAATGATTTATTCTGGGTTTTATTTTGTTTATTTGATGAAAATGAACAACAATACACACCATGGAAACATTTTTGTTTTATTTGTGTCGAGTGAGAATTTCACCTAGAACCCAAAGGGGGGGTATTGGCACTTTTCGTGGAAAAATGTGAAAAATTAAAATTTCTAAAAATGAAATAAATGCCTTCTATACACCTCAAACATTCACTCTATAATGGAAGATTGTTGTTTTTCGCAATATTTTTTTGAAATTTGGGCTCTTTTACTATCATTAACATTTGCGCTCAGGCATCTTTTAGGCTCATTTCTTGTCTTTAATAATGTATTCTGGGTTTTATTTTGTTTATTTGATGAAAATGAACAACAATACACACCATTGAAACATTTTTGTTTGATTTGTGTCGAGTGAGAATTTCACCTAGAACCCAAAGGGGGGGGTATTGGCTTTTTTCACGGAAAAATGTGAAAAATTAAAATTTCTAAAAATTAAAAAAATGCCTTCTATACACCTAAAACATTCACTCTATAATGGAAGATTGTGGTTTTTCGCAATATTTTTTTGAAATTTGGGCTCTTTTACTAACATTAACACTTGCGCTGAGGCATCTTTTATGCTCATTTCTTGTCTTTAATGATTTATTCTGGGTTTTATTTTGTTTATTTGATGAAAATGAACAACAATACACACCATGGAAACATTTTTGTTTGATTTGTGTTGAGTGAGAATTTCACCTAGAACCCAAAGGGGGGGGTATTGGCACTTTTCGTGGAAAAATGTGAAAAATTAAAATTTCTAAAAATGAAATAAATGCCTTCTATACACCTCAAACATTCACTCTATAATGGAAGATTGTTGTTTTTCGCAATATTTTTTGAAATTTGGGCCCTTTTACTAACATTAACTTTTGCGCTGAGGCATCTTTTATGCTCATTTCTTGCCTTTAATGATTTATTCTGGGTTTTATTTTGATTATTTGATGAAAATTAACAACAATACACACCATGGAAACATTTTTGTTTGATTTGTGTTGAGTGAGAATTTCACCTAGACCCCAAAGGGGGGGGTATTGGCACTTTTCATGGAAAAATGTGAAAAATTAAAATTTCTAAAAATGAAATAAATGCCTTCTATACACCTCAAACATTCACTCTATAATGGAAGATTGTTGTTTTTCGCAATATTTTTTGAAATTTGGGCTCTTTTACTAACATTAACATTTGCGCTGAGGCATCTTTATGCTCATTTCTTGTCTTTAATGATTTATTCTGGGTTTTTTTTTTGTTTATTTGATGAAAATGAACAACAATACACACCATGGAAACATTTTTGTTTGATTTGGGTCGAGTGAGAATTTCACCTAGAACCCAAAGGGGGGGGTATTGGCACTTTTCAAGGAAAAATGTGAAAAATTAAAATTTCTAAAAAAGAAATTCTATACACCTCAAACATTCACTCTATAATGGAAGATTTTTGTTTTTCGCAATATTTTTTGAAATTTGGGCTCTTTTACTAACATTTACATTTGCGCTGAGGCATCTTTTAGGCTCATTTCTTGTCTTTAATGATTTATTCTGGGTTTTATTTTGTTTATTTGATGAAAATGAACAACAATACACACCATGGAAACATTTTTGTTTGATTTGTGTCGAGTGAGAATTTCACTTAGAACCCAAAGGGGGGGGTATTGGCCTTTTTCGTGGAAAAATGTGAAAAATTAAAATTTCTAAAAATGAAATAAATGCCTTCTATACACCTCAAACATTCACTCTATGTAGGAAGATTGTTGTTTTTCGCAATATTTTTTGAAATTTGGGCCCTTTTACTAACATTAACTTTTGCGCTGAGGCATCTTTTAGGCTCATTTCTTGTCTTTAATGATTTATTCTGGGTTTATTTTGTTTATTTGATGAAAATGAACAACAATACACACCATGGAAACATTTTTGTTTGATTTGTGTCGAGTGAGAATTTCACCTAGAACCCAAAGGGGGGGGTATTGGCACTTTTCGTGGAAAAATGTGAAAAATTAAAATTTCTAAAAATGAAATAAATGCCTTCTATACACCTCAAACATTCACTCTATAATGGAAGATTGTTGTTTTTCGCAATATTTTTTGAAATTTGGGCCCTTTTACTAACATTAACTTTTGCGCTGAGGCATCTTTTATGCTCATTTCTTGCCTTTAATGATTTATTCTGGGTTTTATTTTGATTATTTGATGAAAATTAACAACAATACACACCATGGAAACATTTTTGTTTGATTTGTGTTGAGTGAGAATTTCACCTAGACCCCAAAGGGGGGGGTATTGGCACTTTTCATGGAAAAATGTGAAAAATTAAAATTTCTAAAAATGAAATAAATGCCTTCTATACACCTCAAACATTCACTCTATAATGGAAGATTGTTGTTTTTCGCAATATTTTTTGAAATTTGGGCTCTTTTACTAACATTAACATTTGCGCTGAGGCATCTTTATGCTCATTTCTTGTCTTTAATGATTTATTCTGGGTTTTTTTTTGTTTATTTGATGAAAATGAACAACAATACACACCATGGAAACATTTTTGTTTGATTTGGGTCGAGTGAGAATTTCACCTAGAACCCAAAGGGGGGGGTATTGGCACTTTTCAAGGAAAAATGTGAAAAATTAAAATTTCTAAAAAAGAAATTCTATACACCTCAAACATTCACTCTATAATGGAAGATTTTTGTTTTTCGCAATATTTTTTGAAATTTGGGCTCTTTTACTAACATTTACATTTGCGCTGAGGCATCTTTTAGGCTCATTTCTTGTCTTTAATGATTTATTCTGGGTTTTATTTTGTTTATTTGATGAAAATGAACAACAATACACACCATGGAAACATTTTTGTTTGATTTGTGTCGAGTGAGAATTTCACCTAGAACCCAAAGGGGGGGGTATTGGCCTTTTTCGTGGAAAAATGTGAAAAATTAAAATTTCTAAAAATGAAATAAATGCCTTCTATACACCTCAAACATTCACTCTATGTAGGAAGATTGTTGTTTTTCGCAATATTTTTTGAAATTTGGGCCCTTTTACTAACATTAACTTTTGCGCTGAGGCATCTTTTAGGCTCATTTCTTGCCTTTAATGATTTATTCTGGGTTTATTTTGTTTATTTGATGAAAATGAACAACAATACACACCATGGAAACATTTTTGTTTGATTTGTGTCGAGTGAGAATTTCACCTAGAACCCAAAGGGGGGGGTATTGGCACTTTTCACGGAAAAATGTGAAAAATTAAAATTTCTAAAAATTAAAAAAATGCCTTCTATACACCTAAAACATTCACTCTATAATGGAAGATTGTGGTTTTTCGCAATATTTTTTTTAAATTTGGGCTCTTTTACTAACATTACCACTTGCGCTGAGGCATCTTTTATGCTCATTTCTTGCCTTTAATGATTTATTCTGGGTTTTATTTTGTTTATTTGATGAAAATGAACAACAATACACACCATGGAAACATTTTTGTTTGATTTGTGTCGAGTGAGAATTTCACCTAGAACCCAAAGGGGGGGGGTATTGGCACTTTTCACGGAAAAATGTGAAAAATTAAAATTTCTAAAAATTAAAAAAATGCCTTCTATACACCTAAAACATTCACTCTATAATAGAAGATTGTGGTTTTTCGCAATATTTTTTTGAAATTTGGGCTCTTTTACTAACATTAACACTTGCGCTGAGGCATCTTTTATGCTCATTTCTTGCCTTTAATGATTTATTCTGGGTTTTATTTTGTTTATTTGATGAAAATGAACAACAATACACACCATGGAAACATTTTTGTTTGATTTGTGTCGAGTGAGAATTTCACCTAGAACCCAAAGGGGGGGGAATTGGCATTTTTCACGGAAAAATGTGAAAAATTAAAATTTCCAAAAATTAAAAAAAAAACCTTCTATACACCTCAAACATTCACTCTAAAATGGAAGATTGTGGTTTTTCGCAATATTTTTTTGAAATTTGGGCTCTTTTACTAACATTAACATTTGCGCTGAGGCATCTTTTAGGCTCATTTTATGTCTTTAATGATTTATTCTGGGTTTTATTTTGTTTATTTGATGAAAATGAACAACAATGCACACCATGGAAACATTTTTGTTTGATTTGTGTTGAGTGAGAATTTCACCTTGAACCCAAAGGGGGGGGTATTGGCCTTTTTCGTGGAAAAATGTGAAAAATTAAAATTTCTAAAAATGAAATAAATGCCTTCTATACACCTCAAACATTCACTCTATAATGGAAGATTGTTGTTTTTCGCAATATTTTTTGAAATTTGGGCTCTTTTACTAACATTAACATTTGCGCTGAGGCATCTTTTATGCTCATTTCTTGTCTTTAATGATTTATTCTGGGTTTTATTTTGTTTATTTCATGAAAATGATCAACAATACACACCATGGAAACATTTTTGTTTGATTTGTGTCGAGTAAGAATTTCACCTAGAACCCAAAGGGGGGGTATTGGCACTTTTCACGGAAAAATGTGAAAAATTAAAATTTCTAAAAATTAAAAAAATGCCTTCTATACACCTAAAATATTCACTCTATAATGGAAGATTGTGGTTTTTCGCAATATTTTTTTGAAATTTGGGCTCTTTTACTAACATTAACATTTGCGCTGAGGCATCTTTTATGCTCATTTCTTGTCTTTAATGATTTATTCTGGGTTTTATTTTGATTATTTGATGAAAATTAACAACAATACACACTATGGAAACATTTTTGTTTGAAGTGTGTTGAGTGAGAATTTCACCTAGACCCCAAAGGGGGGGGTATTGGCACTTTTCATGGAAAAATGTGAAAAATTAAAATTTCTAAAAATGAAATAAATGCCTTCTATACACCTCAAACATTCACTCTATAATGGAAGATTGTTCTTTTTCGCAATATTTTTTGAAATTTGGGCTCTTTTACTAACATTAACATTTGCGCTGAGGCATCTTTATGCTCATTTCTTGTCTTTAATGATTTATTCTGGGTTTTATTTTGTTTATTTGATGAAAATGAACAACAATACACACCATGGAAACATTTTGGTTTGATTTGGGTCGAGTGATAATTTCACCTAGAACCCAAAGGGGGGGGTATTGGCACTTTTCACGGAAAAATGTGAAAAATTAAAATTTCTAAAAAAGAAATTCTATACACCTCAAACATTCACTCTATAATGGAAGATTGTTGTTTTTCGCAATATTTTTTGAAATTTGGGCTCTTTTACTAACATTTACATTTGCGCTGAGGCATCTTTTAGGCTCATTTCTTGTCTTTAATGATTTATTCTGGGTTTTATTTTGTTTATTTGATGAAAATGAACAACAATACACACCATGGAAACATTTTTGTTTGATTTGTGTCGAGTGAGAATTTCACCTAGAACCCAAAGGGGGGGGTATTGGCCTTTTTCGTGGAAAAATGTGAAAAATTAAAATTTCTAAAAATGAAATAAATGCCTTCTATACACCTCAAACATTCACTCTATGTAGGAAGATTGTTGTTTTTCGCAATATTTTTTGAAATTTGGGCCCTTTTACTAACATTAACTTTTGCGCTGAGGCATCTTTTAGGCTCATTTCTTGCCTTTAATGATTTATTCTGGGTTTTATTTTGTTTATTTGATGAAAATGAACAACAATACACACCATGGAAACATTTTTGTTTGATTTGTGTCGAGTGAGAATTTCACCTAGAACCCAAAGGGGGGGGTATTGGCACTTTTCACGGAAAAATGTGAAAAATTAAAATTTCTAAAAATTAAAAAAATGCCTTCTATACAACTATAACATTCACTCTATAATGGAAGATTGTGGTTTTTCGCAATATTTTTTTGAAATTTGGGCTCTTTTACTAACATTAACACTTGCGCTGAGGCATCTTTTATGCTCATTTGTTGTCTTTAATGATTTATTCTGGGTTTTATTTTGTTTATTTGATGAAAATGAACAACAATACACACCATGGAAACATTTTTGTTTTATTTGTGTCGAGTGAGAATTTCACCTAGAACCCAAAGGGGGGGGGGTATTGGCACTTTTCGTGGAAAAATGTGAAAAATTAAAATTTCTAAAAATGAAATAAATGCCTTCTATACACCTCAAACATTCACTCTATAATGGAAGATTGTTGTTTTTCGCAATATTTTTTTGAAATTTTGGCTCTTTTACTAACATTAACATTTGCGCTCAGGCATCTTTTAGGCTCATTTCTTGTCTTTAATAATGTATTCTGGGTTTTATTTTGTTTATTTGATGAAAATGAACAACAATACACACCATTGAAACATTTTTGTTTGATTTGTGTCGAGTGAGAATTTCACCTAGAACCCAAAGGGGGGGGTATTGGCTTTTTTCACGGAAAAATGTGAAAAATTAAAATTTCTAAAAATTAAAAAAATGCCTTCTATACACCTAAAACATTCACTCTATAATGGAAGATTGTGGTTTTTCGCAATATTTTTTTGAAATTTGGGCTCTTTTACTAACATTAACACTTGCGCTGAGGCATCTTTTATGCTCATTTCTTGTCTTTAATGATTTATTCTGGGTTTTATTTTGTTTATTTGATGAAAATGAACAACAATACACACCATGGAAACATTTTTGTTTGATTTGTGTTGAGTGAGAATTTCACCTAGAACCCAAAGGGGGGGGTATTGGCACTTTTCGTGGAAAAATGTGAAAAATTAAAATTTCTAAAAATGAAATAAATGCCTTCTATACACCTCAAACATTCACTCTATAATGGAAGATTGTTGTTTTTCGCAATATTTTTTGAAATTTGGGCCCTTTTACTAACATTAACTTTTGCGCTGAGGCATCTTTTATGCTCATTTCTTGCCTTTAATGATTTATTCTGGGTTTTATTTTGATTATTTGATGAAAATTAACAACAATACACACCATGGAAACATTTTTGTTTGATTTGTGTTGAGTGAGAATTTCACCTAGACCCCAAAGGGGGGGGTATTGGCACTTTTCATGGAAAAATGTGAAAAATTAAAATTTCTAAAAATGAAATAAATGCCTTCTATACACCTCAAACATTCACTCTATAATGGAAGATTGTTGTTTTTCGCAATATTTTTTGAAATTTGGGCTCTTTTACTATTATTAACATTTGCGCTGAGGCATCTTTATGCTCATTTCTTGTCTTTAATGATTTATTCTGGGTTTTATTTTGTTTATTTGATGAAAATGAACAACAATACACACCATGGAAACATTTTTGTTTGATTTGGGTCGAGTGAGAATTTCACCTAGAACCCAAAGGGGGGGGTATTGGCACTTTTCAAGGAAAAATGTGAAAAATTAAAATTTCTAAAAAAGAAATTCTATACACCTCAAACATTCACTCTATAATGGAAGATTTTTGTTTTTCGCAATATTTTTTGAAATTTGGGCTCTTTTACTAACATTTACATTTGCGCTGAGGCATCTTTTAGGCTCATTTCTTGTCTTTAATGATTTATTCTGGGTTTTATTTTGTTTATTTGATGAAAATGAACAACAATACACACCATGGAAACATTTTTGTTTGATTTGTGTTGAGTGAGAATTTCACCTAGAACCCAAAGGGGGGGGTATTGGCCTTTTTCGTGGAAAAATGTGAAAAATTAAAATTTCTAAAAATGAAATAAATGCCTTCTATACACCTCAAACATTCACTCTATGTAGGAAGATTGTTGTTTTTCGCAATATTTTTTGAAATTTGGGCCCTTTTACTAACATTAACTTTTGCGCTGAGGCATCTTTTAGGCTCATTTCTTGCCTTTAATGATTTATTCTGGGTTTTATTTTGTTTATTTGATGAAAATGAACAACAATACACACCATGGAAACATTTTTGTTTGATTTGTGTCGAGTGAGAATTTCACCTAGAACCCAAAGGGGGGGGTATTGGCACTTTTCACGGAAAAATGTGAAAAATTAAAATTTCTAAAAATTAAAAAAATGCCTTCTATACACCTAAAACATTCACTCTATAATGGAAGATTGTGGTTTTTCGCAATATTTTTTTGAAATTTGGGCTCTTTTACTAACATTAACACTTGCGCTGAGGCATCTTTTATGCTCATTTCTTGTCTTTAATGATTTATTCTGGGTTTTAATTTGTTTATTTGATGAAAATGAACAACAATACACACCATGGAAAGATTTTTGTTTTATTTGTGTCGAGTGAGAATTTCACCTAGAACCCAAAGGGGGGGGTATTGGCACTTTTCGTGGAAAAATGTGAAAAATTAAAATTTCTAAAAATGAAATAAATGCCTTCTATACACCTCAAACATTCACTCTATAATGGAAGATTGTTGTTTTTCGCAATATTTTTTTGAAATTTGGGCTCTTTTACTAACATTAACATTTGCGCTGAGGCATCTTTTAGGCTCATTTCTTGTCTTTAATGATGTATTCTGGGTTTTATTTTGTTTATTTGATGAAAATGAACAACAATACACACCATGGAAACATTTGTTTGATTTGTGTCGAGTGAGAATTTCACCTAGAACCCAAAGGGGGGGGGTATTGGCTTTTTTCACGGAAAAATGTGAAAAATTAAAATTTCTAAAAATTAAAAAAATGCCTTCTATACACCAAAAACATTCACTCTATAATGGAAGATTGTTGTTTTTCGCAATATTTTTTTGAAATTTGGGCTCTTTTACTAACATTAACACTTGCGCTGAGGCATCTTTTATGCTCATTTCTTGTCTTTAATGAATTAATCTGGGTTTTATTTTGTTTATTTGATGAAAATGAACAACAAAACACACCATGGAAACATTTTTGTTTGATTTGTGTTGAGTGAGAATTTCACCTAGAACCCAAAGGGGGGGGTATTGGCACTTTTCGTGGAAAAATGTGAAAAATTAAAAATTTCTAAAAATGAAATAAATGCCTTCTATACACCTCAAACATTCACTCTATAATGGAAGATTGTTGTTTTTCGCAATATTTTTTGAAATTTGGGCTCTTTTACTAACATTTACATTTGCGCTGAGGCATCTTTTAGGCTCATTTCTTGTCTTTAATGATTTATTCTGGGTTTTATTTTGTTTATTTGATGAAAATGAACAACAATACACACCATGGAAACATTTTTTGTTTGATTTGTGTCGAGTGAGAATTTCACCTAGAACCCAAAGGGGGGGGTATTGGCCTTTTTCGTGGAAAAATTGTGAAAAATTAAAATTTCTAAAAATGAAATAAATGCCTTCTATACACCTCAAACATTCACTCTATGTAGGAAGATTGTTGTTTTTCGCAATATTTTTTGAAATTTGGGCCCTTTTACTAACATTAACTTTTGCGCTGAGGCATCTTTTAGGCTCATTTCTTGCCTTTAATGATTTATTCTGGGTTTTATTTTGTTTATTTGATGAAAATGAACAACAATACACACCATGGAAACATTTTTGTTTGATTTGTGTCGAGTGAGAATTTCACCTAGAACCCAAAGGGGGGGTATTGGCACTTTTCACGGAAAAATGTGAAAAATTAAAATTTCTAAAAATTAAAAAAATGCCTTCTATACACCTAAAACATTCACTCTATAATGGAAGATTGTGGTTTTTCGCAATATTTTTTTTGAAATTTGGGCTCTTTTACTAACATTAACACTTGCGCTGAGGCATCTTTTATGCTCATTTCTTGTCTTTAATGATTTATTCTGGGTTTTATTTTGTTTATTTGATGAAAATGAACAACAATACACACCATGGAAACATTTTTGTTTTATTTGTGTCGAGTGAGAATTTCACCTAGAACCCAAAGGGGGGGGATTGACTTTGCGTGGAAAAATGTGAAAAATTAAAATTTCTAAAAATGAAATAAATGCCTTCTATACACCTCAAACATTCACTCTATAATGGAAGATTGTTGTTTTTCGCAATATTTTTTGAAATTTGGGCTCTTTTACTAACATTAACACTTGCGCTGAGGCATCTTTTATGCTCATTTCTTGCCTTTAATGATTTATTCTGGGTTTTATTTTGTTTATTTGATGAAAATGAACAACAATACACACCATGGAAACATTTTTGTTTTATTTGTGTCGAGTGAGAATTTCACCTAGAACCCAAAGGGGGGGGTATTGGCACTTTTCGTGGAAAAATGTGAAAAATTAAAATTTCTAAAAATGAAATAAATGCCTTCTATACACCTCAAACATTCACTCTATAATGGAAGATTGTTGTTTTTCGCAATATTTTTTGAAATTTGGGCTCTTTTACTAACATTAACATTTGCGCTGAGGATTCTTTTAGGCTCATTTCTTGTCTTTAATGATTTATTCTGGGTTTTATTTTGTTTATTTGATGAAAATGAACAACAATACACACCATGGAAACATTTTTGTTTGATTTGTGTTGAGTGAGAATTTCACCTAGAACCCAAAGGGGGGGGTATTGGCTTTTTTCGTGGAAAAATGTGAAAAATTAAAATTTCTAAAAATGAAATAAATGCCTTCTATACACCTCAAACATTCACTCTATAATTTAAGATTGTTGTTTTTCGCAATATTTTTCGAAATTTGGGCTCTTTTACTAACATTAACATTTGCGCTGAGGCATCTTTTAGGCTCATTTCTTGTCTTTAATGATTTATTCTGGGTTTTATTTTGTTTATTTGATGAAAATGATCAACAATACACACCATGGAAACATTTTTGTTTGATTTGTGTTGAGTGAGAATTTCACCTAGAACCCAAAGGGGGGGGTATTGGCACTTTTCATGGAAAAATGTGAAAAATTAAAATTTCTAAAAATGAAATAAATGCCTTCTATACACCTCAAACATTCACTCTATAATGGAAGATTGTTGTTTTTCGCAATATTTTTTGAAATTTGGGCTCTTTTACTAACATTAACTTTTGCGCTGAGGCATCTTTTAGGCTCATTTCTTGTCTTTAATGATTTATTCTGGGTTTTATTTTGTTTATTTGATGAAAATGAACAAAAATACACACCATGGAAACATTTTTGTTTTATTTGTGTCGAGTGAGAATTTCACCTAGAACCCAAAGGGGGGGGTATTGGCACTTTTCGTGGAAAAATGTGAAAAATTAAAATTTCTAAAAATGAAATAAATGCCTTCTATACACCTCAAACATTCACTCTATGTAGGAAGATTGTTGTTTTTCGCAATATTTTTTGAAATTTGGGCCCTTTTACTAACATTAACTTTTGCGCTGAGGCATCTTTTAGGCTCATTTCTTGCCTTTAATGATTTATTCTGGGTTTTATTTTGTTTATTTGATGAAAATGAACAACAATACACACCATGGAAACATTTTTGTTTGATTTGTGTCGAGTGAGAATTTCACCTAGAACCCAAAGGGGGGGGTATTGGCACTTTTCACGGAAAAATGTGAAAAATTAAAATTTCTAAAAATTAAAAAAATGCCTTCTATACACCTAAAACATTCACTCTATAATGGAAGATTGTGGTTTTTCGCAATATTTTTTTGAAATTTGGGCTCTTTTACTAACATTAACACTTGCGCTGAGGCATCTTTTATGCTCATTTCTTGCCTTTAATGATTTATTCTGGGTTTTATTTTGTTTATTTGATGAAAATGAACAACAATACACACCATGGAAACATTTTTGTTTGATTTGTGTCGAGTGAGAATTTCACCTAGAACCCAAAGGGGGGGGGAATTGGCATTTTTCACGGAAAAATGTGAACAATTAAAATTTCTAAAAATTAAAAAAAAAACCTTCTATACACCTCAAACATTCACTCTATAATGGAAGATTGTGGTTTTTCGCAATATTTTTTTGAAATTTGGGCTCTTTTACTAACATTAACATTTGCGCTGAGGCATCTTTTAGGCTCATTTTATGTCTATAATGATTTATTCTGGGTTTTATTTTGTTTATTTGATGAAAATGAACAACAATGCACACCATGGAAACATTTTTGTTTGATTTGTGTTGAGTGAGAATTTCACCTTGAACCCAAAGGGGGGGGTATTGGCCTTTTTCGTGGAAAAATGTGAAAAATTAAAATTTCTAAAAATGAAATAAATGCCTTCTATACACCTCAAACATTCACTCTATAATGGAAGATTGTTGTTTTTCGCAATATTTTTTGAAATTTGGGCTCTTTTACTAACATTAACATTTGCGCTGAGGCATCTTTTATGCTCATTTCTTGTCTTTAATGATTTATTCTGGGTTTTATTTTGTTTATTTCATGAAAATGATCAACAATACACACCATGGAAACATTTTTGTTTGATTTGTGTCGAGTAAGAATTTCACCTAGAACCCAAAGGGGGGTATTGGCACTTTTCACGGAAAAATGTGAAAAATTAAAATTTCTAAAAATTAAAAAAATGCCTTCTATACACCTAAAATATTCACTCTATAATGGAAGATTGTGGTTTTTCGCAATATTTTTTTGAAATTTGGGCTCTTTTACTAACATTAACATTTGCGCTGAGGCATCTTTTATGCTCATTTCTTGTCTTTAATGATTTATTCTGGGTTTTATTTTGATTATTTGATGAAAATTAACAACAATACACACCATGGAAACATTTTTGTTTGATTTGTGTCGAGTGAGAATTTCACCTAGAACCCAAAGGCCAAAGGTTTTGGCCTTTTTCGTGGAAAAATGTGAAAAATTAAAATTTCTAAAAATGAAATAAATGCCTTGTATACACCTCAAGCATTCACTCTATAATGGATGATTGTTGTTTTTCGCAATATTTTTTGAAATTTGGGCTCTTTTACTAACATTAACATTTGCGCTGAGGCATCTTTTATGCTCATTTCTTGTCTTTAATGATTTATTCTGGGTTTTATTTTGTTTATTTGATGAAAATGAACAACAATACACACCATGGAAACATTTTTGTTTGATTTGTGTCGAGTGAGAATTTCACCTAGAACCCAAAGGGGGGGGTATTGGCACTTTTCATGGATAAATGTGAAAAATTAAAATTTCTAAAAATGAAATAAATGCCATCTATACACCTCAAACATTCACTCTATAATGGAAGATTGTTGTTTTTCGCAATATTTTTGAAATTTGGGCTCTTTTACTAATATTAACATTTGCGCTGAGGAATCTTTATGCTCATTTCTTGTCTTTAATGATTTATTCTGGGTTTTATTTTGTTTATTTGATGAAAATGAACAACAATACACACCATGGAAACATTTTTGTTTGATTTGTGTCGAGTGAGAATTTCACCTAGAACCCAAAGGGGGGGGTATTGGCCTTTTTCGTGGAAAAATGTGAAAAATTAAAATTTTTAAAAATGAAATAAATGCCTTCTATACACCTCAAACATTCACTCTATGTAGGAAGATTGTTGTTTTTCACAATATTTTTTGAAATTTTGGCCCTTTTACTAACATTAACTTTTGCGCTGAGGCATCTTTTAGGCTCATTTCTTGCCTTTATTGATTTATTCTGGGTTTTATTTTGTTTATTTGATGAAAATGAACAACAATACACACCATGGAAACATTTTTGTTTGATTTGTGTCGAGTGAGAATTTCACCTAGAACCCAAGGGGGGGGGTATTGGCACTTTTCACGGAAAAATGTGAAAAATTAAAATTTTTAAAAATTAAAAAAATGCCTTCTATACACCTAAAACATTCACTCTATAATGGAAGATTGTGGTTTTTCGCAATATTTTTTGAAATTTGGGCTCTTTTACTAACATTAACATTTGCGCTGAGGATTCTTTTAGGCTCATTTCTTGTCTTTAATGATTTATTCTGGGTTTTATTTTGTTTATTTGATGAAAATGAACAACAATACACACCATGGAAACATTTTTGTTTGATTTGTGTTGAGTGAGAATTTCACCTAGAACCCAAAGGGGGGGGTATTGGCTTTTTTCGTGGAAAAATGTGAAAAATTAAAATTTCTAAAAATGAAATAAATGCCTTCTATACACCTCAAACATTCACTCTATAATTTAAGATTGTTGTTTTTCGCAATATTTTTCGAAATTTGGGCTCTTTTACTAACATTAACATTTGCGCTGAGGCATCTTTTAGGCTCATTTCTTGTCTTTAATGATTTATTCTGGGTTTTATTTTGTTTATTTGATGAAAATGATCAACAATACACACCATGGAAACATTTTTGTTTGATTTGTGTCGAGTGAGAATTTCACCTAGAACCCAAAGGGGGGGGTATTGGCACTTTTCATGGAAAAATGTGAAAAATTAAAATTTCTAAAAATGAAATAAATGCCTTCTATACACCTCAAACATTCACTCTATAATGGAAGATTGTTGTTTTTCGCAATATTTTTTGAAATTTGGGCTCTTTTACTAACATTAACTTTTGCGCTGAGGCATCTTTTAGGCTCATTTCTTGTCTTTAATGATTTATTCTGGGTTTTATTTTGTTTATTTGATGAAAATGAACAAAAATACACACCATGGAAACATTTTTGTTTTATTTGTGTCGAGTGAGAATTTCACCTAGAACCCAAAGGGGGGGGTATTGGCACTTTTCGTGGAAAAATGTGAAAAATTAAAATTTCTAAAAATGAAATAAATGCCTTCTATACACCTCAAACATTCACTCTATGTAGGAAGATTGTTGTTTTTCGCAATATTTTTTGAAATTTGGGCCCTTTTACTAACATTAACTTTTGCGCTGAGGCATCTTTTAGGCTCATTTCTTGCCTTTAATGATTTATTCTGGGTTTTATTTTGTTTATTTGATGAAAATGAACAACAATACACACCATGGAAACATTTTTGTTTGATTTGTGTCGAGTGAGAATTTCACCTAGAACCCAAAGGCCAAAGGTTTTGGCCTTTTTCGTGGAAAAATGTGAAAAATTAAAATTTCTAAAAATGAAATAAATGCCTTGTATACACCTCAAGCATTCACTCTATAATGGATGATTGTTGTTTTTCGCAATATTTTTTGAAATTTGGGCTCTTTTACTAACATTAACATTTGCGCTGAGGCATCTTTTATGCTCATTTCTTGTCTTTAATGATTTATTCTGGGTTTTATTTTGTTTATTTGATGAAAATGAACAACAATACACACCATGGAAACATTTTTGTTTGATTTGTGTCGAGTGAGAATTTCACCTAGAACCCAAAGGGGGGGGTATTGGCACTTTTCATGGATAAATGTGAAAAATTAAAATTTCTAAAAATGAAATAAATGCCATCTATACACCTCAAACATTCACTCTATAATGGAAGATTGTTGTTTTTCGCAATATTTTTGAAATTTGGGCTCTTTTACTAATATTAACATTTGCGCTGAGGAATCTTTATGCTCATTTCTTGTCTTTAATGATTTATTCTGGGTTTTATTTTGTTTATTTGATGAAAATGAACAACAATACACACCATGGAAACATTTTTGTTTGATTTGTGTCGAGTGAGAATTTCACCTAGAACCCAAAGGGGGGGGTATTGGCCTTTTTCGTGGAAAAATGTGAAAAATTAAAATTTTTAAAAATGAAATAAATGCCTTCTATACACCTCAAACATTCACTCTATGTAGGAAGATTGTTGTTTTTCACAATATTTTTTGAAATTTTGGCCCTTTTACTAACATTAACTTTTGCGCTGAGGCATCTTTTAGGCTCATTTCTTGCCTTTATTGATTTATTCTGGGTTTTATTTTGTTTATTTGATGAAAATGAACAACAATACACACCATGGAAACATTTTTGTTTGATTTGTGTCGAGTGAGAATTTCACCTAGAACCCAAGGGGGGGGGTATTGGCACTTTTCACGGAAAAATGTGAAAAATTAAAATTTTTAAAAATTAAAAAAATGCCTTCTATACACCTAAAACATTCACTCTATAATGGAAGATTGTGGTTTTTCGCAATATTTTTTGAAATTTGGGCTCTTTTACTAACATTAACATTTGCGCTGAGGATTCTTTTAGGCTCATTTCTTGTCTTTAATGATTTATTCTGGGTTTTATTTTGTTTATTTGATGAAAATGAACAACAATACACACCATGGAAACATTTTTGTTTGATTTGTGTTGAGTGAGAATTTCACCTAGAACCCAAAGGGGGGGGTATTGGCTTTTTTCGTGGAAAAATGTGAAAAATTAAAATTTCTAAAAATGAAATAAATGCCTTCTATACACCTCAAACATTCACTCTATAATTTAAGATTGTTGTTTTTCGCAATATTTTTCGAAATTTGGGCTCTTTTACTAACATTAACATTTGCGCTGAGGCATCTTTTAGGCTCATTTCTTGTCTTTAATGATTTATTCTGGGTTTTATTTTGTTTATTTGATGAAAATGATCAACAATACACACCATGGAAACATTTTTGTTTGATTTGTGTCGAGTGAGAATTTCACCTAGAACCCAAAGGGGGGGGTATTGGCACTTTTCATGGAAAAATGTGAAAAATTAAAATTTCTAAAAATGAAATAAATGCCTTCTATACACCTCAAACATTCACTCTATAATGGAAGATTGTTGTTTTTCGCAATATTTTTTGAAATTTGGGCTCTTTTACTAACATTAACTTTTGCGCTGAGGCATCTTTTAGGCTCATTTCTTGTCTTTAATGATTTATTCTGGGTTTTATTTTGTTTATTTGATGAAAATGAACAAAAATACACACCATGGAAACATTTTTGTTTTATTTGTGTCGAGTGAGAATTTCACCTAGAACCCAAAGGGGGGGGTATTGGCACTTTTCGTGGAAAAATGTGAAAAATTAAAATTTCTAAAAATGAAATAAATGCCTTCTATACACCTCAAACATTCACTCTATGTAGGAAGATTGTTGTTTTTCGCAATATTTTTTGAAATTTGGGCCCTTTTACTAACATTAACTTTTGCGCTGAGGCATCTTTTAGGCTCATTTCTTGCCTTTAATGATTTATTCTGGGTTTTATTTTGTTTATTTGATGAAAATGAACAAAAATACACACCATGGAAACATTTTTGTTTGATTTGTGTCGAGTAAGAATTTCACCTAGAACCCAAAGGGGGGTATTGTTACTTTTCACGGAAAAATGTGAAAAATTAAAATTTCTAAAAATTAAAAAAATGCCTTCTATACACCTAAAATATTCACTCTATAATGGAAGATTGTGGTTTTTCGCAATATTTTTTTGAAATTTGGGCTCTTTTACTAACATTAACATTTGCGCTGAGGCATCTTTTATGCTCATTTCTTGTCTTTAATGATTTATTCTGGGTTTTATTTTGATTATTTGATGAAAATTAACAACAATACACACCATGGAAACATTTTTGTTTGATTTGTGTCGAGTGAGAATTTCACCTAGAACCCAAAGGCCAAAGGTTTTGGCCTTTTTCGTGGAAAAATGTGAAAAATTAAAATTTCTAAAAATGAAATAAATGCCTTGTATACACCTCAAGCATTCACTCTATAATGGATGATTGTTGTTTTTCGCAATATTTTTTGAAATTTGGGCTCTTTTACTAACATTAACATTTGCGCTGAGGCATCTTTTATGCTCATTTCTTGTCTTTAATGATTTATTCTGGGTTTTATTTTGTTTATTTGATGAAAATGAACAACAATACACACCATGGAAACATTTTTGTTTGATTTGTGTCGAGTGAGAATTTCACCTAGAACCCAAAGGGGGGGGTATTGGCACTTTTCATGGAAAAATGTGAAAAATTAAAATTTCTAAAAATGAAATAAATGCCATCTATACACCTCAAACATTCACTCTATAATGGAAGATTGTTGTTTTTCGCAATATTTTTGAAATTTGGGCTCTTTTACTAATATTAACATTTGCGCTGAGGAATCTTTATGCTCATTTCTTGTCTTTAATGATTTATTCTGGGTTTTATTTTGTTTATTTGATGAAAATGAACAACAATACACACCATGGAAACATTTTTGTTTGATTTGTGTCGAGTGAGAATTTCACCTAGAACCCAAAGGGGGGGGTATTGGCCTTTTTCGTGGAAAAATGTGAAAAATTAAAATTTTTAAAAATGA